>NC_083103.1:82847648-83147648 GCF_949774975.1 Lagenorhynchus albirostris
ATACTATGTGGATATCCATTATCTAGATATATGATTAAGGGCCTATATTTGGAAATATTCAAATGTTTGGTGTCATACAACCCAATTTTTACTGGATGAAGTTTTACTTTTCATCCAGAGATTTCCATTCACAATTAACACAATTTTTAAAACTTTAGTCAGGGCTAATTGAGTGACAAGATCAATTTAGAAGTTAGAGCAAAAGCACCAGCTGTTGGATTGATATTGAATGTCTTTCCTTGTGGAATGGAGTCTCTATGCAAGTATGACAGAGTGAATCTCTCAGTCTTAGCTGTTGTTACAGGCAGTTTTTTGCAGACCACCTTGATCAGTGCTTCACAGTAGAGCTGGTAGAGGTTAAGATACTTGTGAGAGGATTTAGTTGTCATATAATTGGAGAGTACTATTGGCATTGCAGGGATCTGAGCCAGGGATGCTAGACAGGCTGCATTATATGAGGAGTTGGCAAAACAGAGATTTGCCCCATGTCCCATCTGATTTTTAAATATTAAAAAGATATTATTTTATTATAAATGGTTTTTCTTTTATTTACCTTTGAATGGTATATGTAGATAGATTATCTTTGAATTTATGTTTAGAGAGTTAAGGGAGCTTTAGAGAAGGTTTTAGAAGGGGAGCATTGGGTCTTAAAGAACCAAACCATACATCTTTAGAATAAAAGTGTTCTGGATGATCACAGAATTTCATTTTTTTTATAAACTGAAATTCCAGGTGAAATTTAGTAGGCTGAGATGTTTAGTAAATATCCAGAGAGAATTATTGAATTAATACTTGGGACATTTAGAGTCTAACACATTTCAAGTCTACACTTCCCCAAGTCTGTTGTTTTCTCTCCTCTTTCCTCAGTGAATTAAGATGTACCAGCATTTGTGGATGGGGGTAGATGGTGGTGGTGGTGGATTTTTCTAAATGTGATTAGGAGGACACAGATTGTAAAGCCTGGAAGTTTCCTTGCTTTATGTCTGACATTATCAGATCTTTTCTTAAGGAAGACAAATCTGGCAGCAGGATATTGGATAATTTCAGATAAGAAAAAGTATACCTTCCAGACTGGGTCACTCTAGGTAAGTAAAAATAAATGAGATTTGTCATATTTCCTCATACTTACAGATCTTTTTTTCCCCCCTTCTGATCATGCTTCCTGATTCTTAGGACTTTTTTTCATCTCCTCTCCTGAAATCTTGGAGAAGAGGAATCTACACACAGGGATTATGTAGGTAAGAAAGTTGAAAATAACATTGATCTGGGACAACTCCCAGTCTTGGCCTCATCACCTTACTTTCTCAACTTGCCCTGGAGGGCAAATGCAAGCTTATTTCTTTGCTTCCTAGGCTAACTCCTCTTTGAAGCCTGAAAGTTTGGTACTGTGTGAACATAAAATTTTATAGCCATTGATTTCAGGATTCTAATTCTTATCATATTGGAGTATTTTACTTAGAAACCATTTTCGTTCTGAAAAAGTCAGCCTAAGTTTCAACTTACAACCCCTCTACCTCTTTGC
Organism: Lagenorhynchus albirostris; assembly: GCF_949774975.1. NCBI lineage: Eukaryota > Metazoa > Chordata > Mammalia > Artiodactyla > Delphinidae > Lagenorhynchus > Lagenorhynchus albirostris. The sequence continues at coordinate 82,849,171 of NC_083103.1, forward strand.
ATTTCCCCAAAGGCATCTCATATCTTTTGTGTGGAAGAAAACCTGGGTTGATAACTAGCTACATTCTAAGTTACTCCTCATTATGTAATAGGTTCAATAAGTTTGGTATATTTTAGAGTTTTATTATAACAAGAAGGCTGGACATATCCTGCTTGCATCAGTGTTCAAATCCTAAACTACACTTCTACCTGCATGAGGACAGATTCTTAACTGATCTTGTTATGATGTTTGGTTGATTCTTTTGTCCTCTCATGTTTACAAGAAGGTAAGCATTGTAAAACAAACATGTTCCTGTGACTGTTTATGGTGGGGTTTGTTTCAGCTGTTTGAAAGCTGTTTCAGAACAGCTTTCATTTTTTGTCTGTTTTATATATTAAGATGCTATAAAATATTTGGTTTGAAGGAAAAGTTTCTGCTCTTAAAACAAACATGTATCCCAATGATTTAGGAATGAACATATATTTTAAAATAGCATGTAAGTTAATTTGTTTTATGAAAATCAAATACTTAAATTCTGAAAGGAAGCTCATTATTTCAAGATAACTTCTTTATTTTATTCTTCTGAGAAGCAGAATACTTTCAAAACCTTATGATGATTGCTAATTGTTTTCCCTGAAAATCCAGGTCTTTCTTTATATGTTAAATTTGCCTAAAGGAGGGTATGTCTGTAAAGATGCAAAAGAGCAATCATATCCAACTCTCTTCCCTTCCCCCATCTCCACCTTTTTCTACAGCTTTATGCCTTTGCTTTGCTTCATGTTTTTCTGCTTTTTTGAAATGCTGACCTGCTTCCTCTGTCTTTTCACACTACCCTCTCTGCAAGGTCCAGCTAGAAATCCACTTCTTAATTAATATCTGCCACAGATTGACAATTTGTTTTCTTCTTTTCTGTTATAGTATGTGTGCTTAAGCTTTTATTTGTGGCTTCTAGTATACTGTGTTGTTATTTGTTACTCAACATCTGCATCCACACAGAAAAGAGAGTGGAATTAGTCTCAAAGAGAAAGGAATTAGTCATCAGTGAGTACCTACTTAGCTCTCAGCAGTGTGTTTGATGCTTGCCTGTGTATTATCTCATGGTGCAGTGGTCACGTTCATGTACTCTGGAGTTAGAGGTTCTGAGTTTAAAACTAGCTCCTTGAAAACTATAATTCAAAAAGATACATGCACCCCAATGTTCATAGCAGCACTATTTACAATAACCAAGACATGGAAGCAACCTAAATGTCTATCGACAGATGAATGGATAAAGAAAATGTAATATATATATATATATATATTCATTCCATTTATGGAACATACACACACACACACACACACACACACACACACACACAATGGAATACTACTCAGCCATAAAAGGAATGAAATAATGCAATTTGCAGCAACATGGATGGATCTAGAGATCATCATACTAAGTGAAGTAAGTCATAAAGAGAAAGACATATATATCACTTATATGACAAAAATGAACATATTTACAAAACAGAAACAGACTCACAGACATAGAAAATAAACTTATGGTTACCAAAGGGGAAAGAGGGTGGGGGCGGGATAAATTAGGAGTTCGGGATTAGCAAATACAAACTACTATGTATAAAATAGATTTAAAATAAGGTCCTACTGTATAACACAAGGAACTATATTCAATATCTTGTAATAAAACATAATAGAAAAGAATATGAAAAGGAATATATATATATAAATAACTGATTTGCTTTACTGTACAGCAGAAACTAACACAACATTGTAAATCAACTGTACTTCAATAAAAAAACTAGCTCATTTTCCTACCAGCTGTGTGGTTTTGGACAAGTTTCTCTATGTTTCAGTTATTATTTTATATGTAAATTGGAGCTAATAATAACCTTATTTGGTTGTTGTAAGGATTAAATTAGATTATACATGTAGAATACTTAGAGTACCTGGCCTATTTTGAGCCCTCAATATATGTTAAATATTATTATTAGCCCAAAGAATCACCCTATGATGTAGACATTCTCTCTATCTTGCTGTTGAAAAAACCTGAGGCTGACAGGTTACAGAGGCAAGGAATGTTGAATTATAAAGTGATAGTAGATCAGTGGTTTTTAAATATTTTTCAAATATTTTTAGTCATGTCCTTTTTTTGTCGCATTAAAACTTTCCCATAAGTCCAATCAATAATAAAATAAGCCAAGGTGAAGTTTTTCTGGTTGGAGCTGGATGGAGGGATGACATTATCTCTGGGTTAGTTTACTTTCTTCATCCCTTGAGGCACCTCTTCAGGACCTTAGATGACTTCAAAATACAATCTTACTCTTTATTTTTTACTGTGAAGTAAGTGGGGCTGAGAGAGGTGATGTTATTGGTCCAAGATCATAGGTACAAACTCAAGAACTTTATTCTTTCCACTCTGCCATTCTGTTTCAAGGAGACAAGTGGTCACCTCTTCTACTCTGCCTTGCCTAGATTCTTGTGACTGTTTCTGACAATTGCCATAATGGAGAACAAAAGTTACCTCTCTCATATCCCAGTAAGAGAATACAAATGCAACCACACACATGAAAGAAGCTGAGTGCTTTGAATTGTTTGGAGGCAGTGAATTACCAATGTAAAAGTTTTCAAAGGAGACAAAGTTTTGAAAGTCTTTCATTTGAATGATTATGTGAAAAAAAAGAATAAAATGAATATTTGAATGAATTTTTTCCTTTTAAATAACATCATGCATTTCAAGAATTTTAAGCTTAAGCTGACAGAAATAATAAGGAAGGTGACTGAAGAATCTCAGCTCTTTAGTGGTCTACTGCTAAGGATTTTACTTCACATCAGTTGGCTCTCCTTGGTGTCACTATTGTAGAAATTTGAGGGAGACAATATTTTTTTAATATTTATTTATTTACTTGGTTGTGGCAGGTGGGCTCCTTTGTTGTGGTATGCATGTGGGATCTAGTTCCCTGAGCAGGGATCGAACCCAGGTCCCCTGCATTGGGAGCCTGGAGTCTTCACCACTGTGTCACAATGGAAGTCCCAGGAGACAATATTTTTAAGGGAAAATATAGTTTATGAAATAAAGCTCCAGGCTGTAAAACACTAGCAAGCAATTTAAGACAATTCAATAAATTGGGATTCATTCAATGAGATCAAGAAATGAATGATTTCATGTCCTACAAGGTTGGTATGGGAAGTCATATAAATGCATAAAACCATAATGGCATATATTCAACAAACATATTAAAAAATCTACCAAGAGCCTAGCACTGTGGATTTAAAGATGAATAAAATAATGGTTCCTGCACCCAAAGAGCTCAGTCTCTGATAATACGTGTGTTAATCTCCAAATTTTGTACACTGGATATTAGGTGTAGATGTGTGGCTTGAGCTGGCACTAAGGAGGCAGGTGCATGTTTTGAAGAGAGTATGTTTGTGGACTTGCATGGTGTTCGTGGAGGAAAATGTGGAAATGTATGTGAGAAGAGCATAGAATCTTCAATCAGAGAACTGTGCTCCTCCCTTATTGATTGCCTGACTTTGTACAACATGCCTAGCATCTCTGAGCCTTAGTTTCCTTGCCTGTAAAATGGAAGTAATGCTAATACCATTTTTATAAATTACTGTGGATTCTAATTAGATTATGAATAAGAAAGTGCCTTATAAGTCATTTAAATCTAGATATCAGTTGAGACCTTTTCAACCTTGCTTCCCAATGGCTCTTCTATGTGCTCCTCCAAGCAGTAGTAATCACTCAGATGTGTAATGAAATGTCTTTGTGAATTTCACCCCAAAGAATTCACTAGCATCAGCAATTCATATGGTTATGGGGAAGGGTCAGATCATGCCTTAATCAACCACTGTACTGTTTTTTTTAATCTCTCTGTCCTGGATTTCTTCCAGGAGCTCCAACTCCTTTTCATTCTGTTATACAAAGTAACTTTCCTCATTTTGGGAAGCATTGGTGCCAAGCCAACACTAAGGTCCTGGAGGTTCAGCTTCCCTCCCAAGTGCTTTTCAGAATGTTTTTTCCAACAATATATCTTTCTTCCTCAGATAAATTCAGCCTGTAACACTATAAAGTATTAAAACACATTTTAGTGTTTTAGGCTACTACCATTTTTATTGTGGTAAAAAACATGTAACATGAAATTTATCATCTTTACCCCTTTCAACAGTACAGATTATAATATTGAGTATATTCCCATTATTGTGAAACAGATCTCTAGAACTTTTCATCTTGTAGAACTGAAAATCTATATCCATTATGCTACAACTCTCCTTTTCCACACCCCCATTACAATGATTTAAAACAGGGGTCCCCAACCCCCAGGCCACAGACTGGTACTGGTCCGTGGCCTGTTAGGAACTAGGACACACAGCAGGAGGTGAGCAGTGGTCAAGCAAGGGAAGCTTCATCTGTATTTACAACCGTTCCCCATCGCTCACATTACCACCTGAGCTCCACCTCCTGTCAGATCAGTGGCAGCATTAGATTCTCATAGGTGAGCTAACCCTACTGTGAACTGCACATGTGAGGGATCTAGGTAACGCACTCCTTATGAGAATATAATGCCTGATGATCTGAGGTGGAGCTGAGGCAATGATGTTAGCACTGGGGAGTGGCTGCAAATACAGATTATCATTAGCAGAGAGGTTTGACTGCACAGAGATCATAATAAATCAGTTCCTTTCAGACTCATATTAATACCCTATCAGTGAGTGGCAAGTGAAAATTAAGCTGAATCTGGTGGCAGGCTTTATAGTGGCAAGTGAGTTGATATACTTCAATTGTACAGCTGCATCTGGTGGCAGACTTTAAGTCAGAATCCGACACTTATTTAGTCCACGTGTGTCCCGCCGATTATTTTATTTACCACTTCCATCCGCACCTCTTTCCTGCACTTGTCTCAGTCACAATTTTGATAAGCCCACAAGCTAACCCTGGCCAAAATGAGTAAAAAAAACAAGCGTCTCTGGAGAGCTTCTTTGAGAAGGGGAAGAAACCAAATGATGAGGCAGCAGAAGACTCTAACACTGGCAAAAAAAAAAAGAAGCTGGATTTAAAAGAAAATATGAAGAGTACTACTTAAATTATGGGTTCATTGCAACAGGTGATTCACATTCTCTAAGCCCGCTTTGTATTATATGTGGCAACCTGCTATCTAACAAAGCCATGAAACCTTCAAATGTGCTAGGCCACAATGGGACAAAGCACCCTATATTAAAAGACAAGCCTTGGAGGAGTTGAGGAAGATGGCGGAACGGTAAGACACGGAGATCATCTTCCTCCCCACAGAAACAGCAGAAATACATCTACACGTGGAACTGCTCCTATAGAACACCCACTGAACGCTGGCAGAAGACCTCAGACCTCCCAAAAGGCAAGAAACTCCCCCACGTACCTGGGTAGAGACAAAAGAATAGGGACGGGACCTGCACCAGTGGGAGGGAGCCGTGAAGGAGGAAATGTTTCCACATACTAGAAGCCCCTTCGTGGGCGGAGGCTGCAGGTGGCTGAGGGGGGAAGCTTCGGAGCCACGGAAGAGAGCGCATCAACAGGGGTGTGGAGGGCAAAGCAGAGAGATTCCCGCACAGAGGATTGGTGCCGACCAGCACTCACCAGCCCGAGAGGCTTGTCTGCTCACCCTCTGGGGCGGGCAGGGTCTGGGAGCTGAGGCTCTGGCTTCAGTCGGTTCCCAGGGAGAGGACTGGGGTAGGTGGCGTGAACACAGCCTGAAGGGGTTAGTGCACCACGGCTAGCCGGGAGGGAGTCCGGGAAAATGTCTGGACCTGCCGAAGAGGCAAGAGACTTTTTCTTCCCTCTTTGATTCCTGGTGTGTGAGGAGAGGGGATTAACAGTGCTGCTTAAAGGAGCTCCAGAGATGGGCGCAAGCTGAGGCTAACAGCGCAGATCCCAGAGACGGGCATGAGATGATGAGGCTGCTGCTGCCACCACCAAGAAGCCTGTTGTGAGCACAGATCACTCTCCACAGCTCCACTCCCGGGAGCCTGTGCAGCCCGCCACTGCCAGGGTCCCATGATCCACAGACAACTTCCCCGGAAGAATACATAGCATGCCTCAGGCTGCTGAAACATCACACTGGCCTCTGCTGCCGCAGGCTGGCACTGCATCTGTACCCGTCCCTGCCCCGGCCTGAGTGAGACGGAGTCCCCGAATCAGCTGCTTCTTTAACCCCGTCCTTAACCCCGTCCTGTCTGAGCTAAGAACAGAGGCCCTCAGGCAACCTACACGCAGAGGCGGGGCCAAATCAAAAGCTGAAACCCGGGAGCTGTGCGAACAAAGAAGAGAAAGGGAAATCTCTCCCAGCAGCCTCAGGAGCAGTGGATTAAATCTCCACAATCAACTTGATGTAGCCTGCATCTGTGGAATAAATGGATAGACAACGAATCATACCAAATTGAGGAGCTGGACTTTGAGAGCAAGATATATTATTTTTTCCCCTTTTCCTCTTTTTGTGAGTGTGTGTGTGTATGCTTCTGTGTCAGATTTTGTCTGTAAAGCTTTGCTTTCACCATTTGTCCTAGGGTTCTGTCTGTCCGTTTTCTTTTTTCCTATAAACATAATTTTTTTTCTTAATAATTATGTTTTATTTTAATTATTTTATTTTATTCTCTTTCTTTCTTTCTACTTTTTCTCCCTTTTAATCTGAGCAGTGTGGATGAAAGGCTCATGGGGTTCAAGCCAGGAGTCAGTGCTGTGCCTCTGAGGTGGGAGAGCCAACTTTAAGACACTGGTCCACAAGAGACCTCCCAGCTCCATATAATATCAAAAGGCAAAAATCTCCCAGAGATCTCCATCTCAACACCAACACCCAGCTTCACTCAACGACCAGCAAGCTACAGTGCTGGACACCCTATGCTAAACAACTAACAAGAAAGGAACATAACACCCATTATCAGAGAGGCTACCTAAAATCATAATAAGGCCACAGACACCCCAAAACACACCACCAGATGTGGACCAGCACACCAGAAAGACAAGATCCAGTCTCATCCACCAGAACACAGGCACTAGTCCTCTCCACCAGGAAACCTAAACAACCCACTGAACCAACTTTAGCCAGTAGGGACAGACACCAAAAACAATGGGAACTATGAACCTGCAGCGTGCAAAAAGGAGACAACAAAGACAGTAAGATAAGCAAAATGAGAAGACAGAAAAACACACAGCAGATGAAGGAGCAAGGTAAAAACCCACCAGACCTAACAAATGAAGAGGAAATAGCCAGTCTATCTGAAAAAGAATTCAGAATAATGATAGCTAAGATGACCCAAAATCTTGGAAATAGAATAGAGAAAATGCAAGAAATATTTAACAAGGACCTAGAAATGAAAGAGGAAACTAGCAATGATGAACAAAACAATAAATGAAATTAAAAATACTCTAGAAGGGATCAAGAGCAGAATAACTGAGGCAGAAGAACGGATAAGTGACCTGGAAGATAAAATAGTGGAAATAACTACTGCAGAGCAGAATAAAGAAAAAGAATGAAAAGAACTGAGGACAGTCTCAGAGACTTCTGGGATAACATTAAATGCACTAACATTCAAATTATAGGGGTCCCAGAAGAAGAAAAGAAAAAGAAAGGGACTGAGAAAATATTTGAAGAGATTATAGTTGGAAATTTCCCTAATATGAGAAAGGAAGTAGTTAATCAAGTCCAGGAAGCACAGAGAGTCCCATACAGGATAAATCCAAGGAGAAATATGCCAAGACACATATTACTCAAACTATCAAAAATTAAATACAAAGAAAACATATTAAAAGCAGCAAGGGGAAAATAACAAATAACCCACAAGGGAATCCCCATAAGGTTAACAGCTGATCTTTCAACACAAACTCTGCAAGCCAGAAGGAAGTGGCAGGACATATCTAAAGTGATGAAGGAGAAAAACCTACAACCAAGATTACTCTACCCAGCAAGGATCTCATTCAGATTTGATAGAGAAGTTAAAACCTTTACAGACAAGCAAAAGCTAAGAGAACTCAGCACCACCAAACCAGCTTTACAACAAATGCTAAAGGAACTTCTCTAGGAAAGAAACACAAGAGAAGGAAAAGACCTATAATAACGAACCCAAAACAATTAAGAAAATGGGAATAGGAACATACATATCGATAATTACCTTTAATGTAAATGGATTGAAGGCTCCCACCAAAAGACAAAGACTGGCTGAATGGATACAAAAACAAGACCCATATATATGCTGTCTACAAGAGACCCACTTCATACCTAGAGATACATACAGACTGAAAGTGAGGGGATGGAAAAAGATATTCCATGCAAATGGAAATCAAAAGAAAGCTGGAATAGCAATTCTCATATCAGACAAAATAGACTTTAAAGTAAAGGCTATTAGAAGAGACAAAGAAGGACACTACATAATCATCAAGGGATCGATCCAAGAAGAAGATATAGCAATTGTAATTATTTATGCACCCAACATAGGAGCACCTCAATACATAAGGCAAATACTAACAGCCATAAAAAGGGAAATCGACAGTAACACACTCAGAGTAGGGGACTTTAACATCCCACTTTCACCAACAGGCAGATCATCCAAAATGAAAATAAAAAAGGAAACATAAGCTTTAAATGATACATTAAACAATATGGGGAAGATGGTGGAAGAGTAAGATGCAGAGATCACCTTCCTCCCCACAGATACACCAGAAATACATCTACACGTGGAACAACTCCTACAGAACACCTACTGAAGGCTGGCAGAAGACCTCAGACCTCCCAAAAGGCAAGAAACTCCCCACGTACCTGGGTAGGGCAAAAGAAAAAACAGAGACAAAAGAATAGGGACGGCACCTGCACCAGTGGGAGGGAGCTGTGAAGGAGGAAAAGTTTCCACACACTAGGAAGCCCCTTCACGGGCGGAGACTGCGGGAGGCAGAGGGGGGAGCTTCAGAGCCGCAGAGGAGTGTACAGCAACAGGGGTGCGGAGGACAAAGCGGGGAGATTCCCGCACAGAGGATCGGTGCGACTGGCACTCACCAGCCCGAGAGGCTTGTCTGCTCACCCGCCGGGGCGGGCGAGGCTGCGAGCTGAGGCTCGGGTTTCGGTCAGAGCGCAGGGAGAGGACTGGGGTTGGCGGCTTGAACATAGCCTGAAGGGGTTAGTGCACCACGGCTAGCCGGGAGGGAGTCCGGGGGAAAAGTCTGCACCTGCCGAAGAGGCAAGAGACTTTTTCTTCCCTCTTGTTTCCTGGTGTGCAAGGAGAGGGGTTTAAGAACGCTGCTTAAAGGAACTCCAGAGACGGGCGCGAGCTGCAGCTAAAAGCACGGACCCCAGGGACGGGCGGGAGACGCTAAGGTTGCTGCTGCCGCCACCAAGGGGCCTGTGTGTGAGCACAGGTCACTATCCACACCTCCCCTCCAGGGAGACTTTGCAGCCCGCCACTGCCAGGTTCCCGGGATCCAGGGACAACTTCCCCGGGAGAACGCACGGCGGGCCTCAGGCTGGTGCAACGTTACGGCTGGCCTCTGCCGCCGCAGGCCGACCCGCACCCAGTGCCCCTCCCTCCCCCCAGCCTGAGTGCGCCAGAGTCCCCGAATCAGCGGCTCCTTTAACTCCGTCCTGTCTGAGCAAAAAACAGATGCCCTCCAGTGACCTACACGCAGAGGCGGGGCCAAATCAAAAGCTGAGCCCCTGTGAGCTGTGAGAACAAAGAAGAGAAAGAGAAATCTCTCCCAGCAGCCTCAGAAACAGCGGATTAAAGCTCCACAATCAACCTGATGTACCCTGCATCTGTGGAATACATGAATAGACAACGAATCATCCCAAATTGAGGAGGTGGGCTTCGAGAGCAATATCTATGATTTTTTTCCCCTTTTCCTCTTTTTGTGAATGTGTATGTGTAGGCTTCTGTGTGAGATCTTGTATGTATAGCTTTGCTTCCACCATTTGTCCTAGGGGTCTATCCGTCCATGGCTTTTAAAAAATTTTTTTTTCTTAATAATTAATTTTAATAAATTTATGATACTTTTCTTTCTTTCTTTCTTTCTTTTTCTTTCTTTCTTTCTTTCTTTCTTTCTTTCTTTCTTTCTTTCTTTCTTTCTTTCTTTCTTTCTTTCTTTCTTTCCTTCCTTCCTTCCCTCCTTTAGACAATGAATCATCCCAAATTGAGGAGGTGGTCTCTGAGAGCAAGATTTATGATTTTTTCCCCTTTACCTCTTTTTGTGAGGGTGTATGTGTATGCTTCTGTGTAAGATTTTGTCTGTATAGCTTTGCTTCCAACATTTGTCCTAAGATTCTATCCATCCCTTTTTATTTTCTAAATAATTATTTTTTAATTCAAGAACTTTATTATACTTTATTTTATTTTACTGTATCTTCTTTCTTTCTGTCTTTTTTCCTTCCTCTCTCCTTCCTTCCTTCCTCCCTCCCTCTCTCCCTCCTTTCTTTCCTTCTTTCCTTCTTTCCTTCTTTGCTTCTTTCTTTCTTCCTTCCTTTCTTCCTTCCTTCCTTCCTTCCTCCTTTCTTTCTTTCTTTCTTCATACTTCTACAAATTCTCTCTACTTTTTCTCCCTTTTATTCTGAGCCGTGTGGATGAAAGGCTTTTGGTGCTCCAGCCAGGAGTCAGGGCTCTGCCTCTGAGGTGGGAGAGCAAACTTCAGGACACTGGTCAACAAGAGACCTCCCAGCTCCACATAATATCAAACGACGAAAATCTCCCAGAGACCTCCATCTTAACACCAGCACCCTGTTTCACTCAACGACCAGCAAGCTACAGTGCTGGACAACCTATGCCAAACAACTAGCAAAACAGGAACACAACCCCACCCATTAGCAGAGAGGCTGCCTAAAATCATAATAAGGTCACAGACAGCCCAAAACACACCACCAGACGTGAACCTGCCCACTAGAGAGACAAGATCCAGCCTCATCCACCACAACACAGGCACTAGTCCCCTCCACCAGGAAGCCTACACAACCCACTGAACCAACCTTAGCCACTGGAGACAGACATCAAAAACAGCGGGAACTAAGAACCTGCAGCCTGCAAAAAGGAGACCCCAAACACAGTAAAATAAGCAAAATGAGAAGACAGAAAAACACACAGCAGATGAAGAAGCAAGGTAAAAACCCACCAGACCTAACAAATGAAGAGGAAATAGCCAGTCTACCTGAAAAAGAATTCAGAATAATGATAGTAAGGATGATCCAAAATCTTGGAAATAGAATGGACAAAATGCAAGAAACAGTTAACAAGGACCTAGAAGAAATAAAGATGAAACAAGCAACAATGAACAACACAATAAATGAAATTAAAAGTACTCTACATGGGATCAATAGCAGAAAAACTGAGGCAGAAGAACGAATATGTGACCTGGAAGATAAAATAGTGGAAATAACTACTGCAGAGCAGAATAAAGAAAAAAGGATGAAAAGAACTGAGGACAGTCTCAGAGACCTCTGGGACAACATTAAATGCAACAACATTCGAATTATAGGGGTTCCAGAAGAAGAAGAGAAAAAGAAAGGGGCTGAGAAAATATTTGAAGAGATTATAGTTGAAAACTTCCCTAATATGGGAAACGAAATAGATAATCAAGTCCAGGAAGCAGAGAGAGTCCCATACAGGATAAATCCAAGGAGAAATACGACAAGACACATATTAATCAAACTGTCAAAAATTAAATACAAAGAAAGCATATTAAAAGCAGCAAGGGAAAAACAACAAATAACACACAAGGGAATCCCCATAAGGTTAACAACTGATCTCTCAGCAGAAACCCTGCAAGCGAGAAGGGAGTGGCAGGACATACTGAAAGTGATGAAGGAGAAAAACCTGCAACCAAGACTACTCTACCCAGCAAGGATCTCATTCAGATTTGATGGAGAAATTAAAATCTTTACAGACAAGCAAAAGCTGAGAGAGTTCAGCACCACCAAACCAGCTTTACAACAAATGCTAAAGGAACTTCTCTAGACAAGAAACACAAGAGCAGGAGAAGACCTATAATAAAGAACCCAAAACAGTTTAGAAAATGGGAATAGGAACATACATATCAATAATTACCTTTAATGTAAATGGACTAAATGCTCCCACCAAAAGACACAGGTTGACTGAATGGATACAAAAACAAGACCTATATATATGCTGTCTACAGGAGACCCACATCAGACTTAGAGACACATACAGACTGAAAGTAAGGGGATGGAAAAAGATATTCCATACAAGTGGAAACTAACAGAAAGCTGGAGTAGCAATTCTCATATCAGACAAAATGGACTTTAAAATAAAGACTATTAGAAGAGACAAAGAAGGACACTACATAATGATCAAGGGATCGATCCAAGAAGAAAATATAACAATTGTAAATATTTATGCACTCAGTGTAGGAGCACCTCAATATATAAGACAAATACTAACAGCCATAAAAGGGGAAATCGACAGTAACACATTCATAGTAGGGGACTTTAACACCCCACTTTCACCCATGGACAGATCATCCAAAATGAAAATAAATAAGGAAACACAAGCTTTAACTGATACATTAAACAAGATGGACTTAATCGATATTTATAGGACACTCCACCCAAAAACAACAGAATGCACATTTTTCTCAAGTGCTCATGGAACATTCTCCAGGATAGATGATATCTTGGATCACAAATCAAGCCTTTGTAAATTTAAGAAAATTGAAATTGTATCAAGTATCTTTTCCGACCACAACGCCATGAGACTAGATTTGAATTACAGGAAAAGATCTGTAAAAAATACAAACACATGGAGGCCAAACAATACACTACTTAATAATGAAGTGATCACTGAAGAAATCAAAGAGGAAATAAAAAAAATACCTAGAAACAAATGACAGTGGAGACACAACGATCCAAAACCTATGGGATGCAGCAAAAGCAGTTCTAAGGGGGAAGTTTATAGCAATACAAGCCCACTTTAAGAAGCAGGAAACATCTAGAATAAACAACCTAACCTTGCACCTCAAGCAATTAGAGAAAGAAGGACAAAAAACCTCCAAAGCTAGCAGAAGGAAAGAAATCACAAAAATCAGATCGGAAATAAATGAAAAATAAAAGAAGGAAACAATAGCAAAGATCAATAAAAGTAAAAGGTGTTTCTTTGAGAAGATAAACAAAATAGATAAACCACTAGCCAGACTCATCAAGAAAAAAAGGGAGAAGACTCAAATCAATAGAATTAGAAATGAAAAGGGAGAAGTAACAACTGACACTGCAGAAATAAAAAAGATCATGAGAGATTACTACAAACAACTCTATGCCAATAAAATCGACAACATGGAAGAAATGGACAAATTCTTAGAAATGCACAACCTGCCAAGACTGAATCAGGAAGAAATAGAAAATAAGAACAGACCAATCACAAGCACTGAAATCGAAACTGTGATTAAAAATCTTCCAACAAACAAAAGCCCAAGACCAGATGGCTTCATAGGCGAATTCTGTCAAACATTTAGAGAAGAGATATCACCTGTCCTTCTCAAACTCTTCCAAAATATGGCAGAGGAAGAAATACTTCCAAACTCATTCTACAAGGCCACATCACCCTGATACCAAAACCTGACAAGGATGTCACAAAGAAAGAAAACTACAGGCCAATATCACTGATGAACATAGATGCAAAAATCCTCAACAAAATACTAGCAAACAGAATCCAACAGCACATTAAAAGGATCATACACCTTGATCAAGTGAGGTTTATTCCAGGAATGCAAGGATTCTTCAATATACGCAAATCTATCAATGTGATAAACCATATTAACAAGTTGAAGGAGAAACACCATATGATCATCTCAATAGATGCAGAGAAAGCTTTCGACAAAATTCAACACCCATTTATGATAAAAAAAAAAACCAGCAGAAAGTAGGCATAGAGGGAATCTTCCTCAACATAATAAAGGCCATATATGACAAACCCACAGCCAACAGCATCCTTAATGGTGAAAAACCGAAAGCATTTCCACTAAGATCAGGAACAAGACAAGGTTGCCCACTCTCACCACTCTTATTCAACATAGTTTTGGAAGTTTTAGCCATAGCAATCAGACAAGAAAGGGAAATAAAAGGATTCCAAATCAGAAAAGAAGTAGTAAAGCTGTCACTGTTTGTAGATGACATGATGCTATACATAGAGAATCCTAAAGATGCTACCAGAAAACTACTAGAGCTAATTAATGAATTTGGTAAAGTAGCAGGATACAAAATTAATGCACAGAAATCTCTTGCATTCCTATACACTAATGATGAAAAATCTGAAAGTGAAATGAAGAAAACACTCCCATTTACCATTGCAACAAAAAGAATAAAATATCTAGGAATAAACCTACCTAAGGAGACAAAAGACCTGTATGCAGATAATTATAAGACACTGATGAAAGGAATTAAAGATGATACAAATAGATGGAGAGATATACCATGTTCTTGGATTGGAGGAATCAACATTGTGAAAATGACTCTACTACCCAACGCAATCTACAGATTCAATGCAATCCCTATCAAACTACTACCGGCATTTTTCACAGAACTAGAACAAAAATTTTCACAATATTTATGGAAACACAAAAGAACCTGAATAGCCAAAGCCATCTTGAGAATGAAAAACAGGTGGAGGAATCAGGCTCCCTGACTTCAGACGATACTACAAAGCTACAGTAATCGAGATAGTATGGTACTGGCACAAAAACAGAAATATACATCAATGGAACAGGATAGAAAGCCCAGAGATAAACCCAAGCACATATGGTCACCTTATCTTTTTTTTTCTTTTTTTTGTGGTACACGAGCCTCCCACCACTGCGGCCCCTCCCGCTGCAGAGCACAGGCTCCAGACGCGCAGGTCCAGCAGCCACGGCCCACGGTCCTAGCTGCCCCGTGGCACACAGTACCCTCCCAGACCAGGGCACGAACCCGTGTCCCCTGCATTGGCAGGCAGACCCCCAACAACTGCGCCACCAAGGAAGCCCATGGTCACCTTATCTTTGATAAAGGAGGCAAGAATGTACAGTGGAGAAAGGACAGCCTCTTCAATAAGTGGTGCTGGGAAAACTGGACAGGTACATGTAAAATTATGAGATTAGACCACTCCCTAACACCGTACACAAAAATAAGCTCAAAATGGATTAAAGACCTAAATGTAAGGCCAGACACTATCAAACCCTTGGAGGAAAACATAAGCAGAACACTCTATGCAATAAATCACAGCAAGATCCTTTTTGACCCACCTCCTAGAGTAATGGAAATAAAAACAAAAATAAACAAATGGGACCTAGTGAAACTTCAAAGCTTTTGCACAGCAAAGGAGACCATAAACAAGACCAAAAGACAACCGTCAGAATGGGAGAAAATATTTGCAAATGAAGCAACTGATAAAGGATTAATCTCCAAAATTTATAAGCAGCTCATGCAGCTCAATAACAAAAAAACAAACAACCCAATTCAAAAATAGGCATAAGGGGCTTCCCTGGTGGCGCAGTGGTTGAGAGTCCACCTGCCGATGCAGGGGACGCGGGTTCATGCCCCGGTCCAGGAAGATCCCACATGCCGCGGAGCAGCTAGGCCCGTGAGCCATGGCCGCTGAGCCTGCACGTCCGGAGCCTGTGCTCCACAACAGGAGAGGCCACAACAGTGAGAGGCCCACGTACCACAAAAAAAAAAAAAAATAGGCATAAGACCTAAATAGACATTTCTCCAAAGAAGACATACAGGTGGCCAAGAGGCACATGAAAAGATGCTCAAAATCACTAATTATTAGAGAAATGCAAATCAAAACTACAATGAGATATCATCTCACACCAGTCAGAATGGCCATCATAAAAAATCTAGAAACAATAAATGCTGGAGAGGGTGTGGAGAAAAGGGAACACTGTTGCACTGCTGGTGGGAATGTGAATTGGTTCAGCCACTATGGAGAACAGTATGGAGGTTCCTTAAAAAACTACAAATAGAGCTACCATATGACCCAGCAATCCCACTACTGGGCATATACCCTGAGAAAATCATAATTCAAAAAGAGTCATGTACCGAAATGTTCATTGCAGCTCTATTTACAATAGCCAGGACATGGACACAACCTAAGTGCCCATCATCAGATGAATGGATATAGAAGATGTGGTACATGTATACAACGGAATATTACTCAGCCATAAAAAGAAACAAAATTGAGCTATTTGTAATGAGGTGGATGGACCTAGAGTCTGTTATACAGAGTGAAGTAAATGAGAAAGAGAAAGACAAATACAGTATGTTAACACATATATATGGAATTTAGGGAAAAAAAATGTCATGAAGAACCTAGGGGTAAAACAGGAATAAAGACACAGACCTACTAGAGAATGGACTTGAGTTTATGGGGAGGGGGAAGGGTAAGCTGCAACAGAGCGAGAGAGTGTCATGGACATATATACACTACCATACGTAAAATAGATAACTAGTGGGAAGCAGCCACATAGCACAGGGAGATCAGCTCAGTGCTTTGTGACCACCTATAGGGGTGGGAGGGAGATGCAAGAGGGAAGAGATATGGGAACACATGTATATGTATAACTGATTCACTCTGTTATAAAGCAGAAACTAACACACCAATATTTATACTCCAATAAAGATTTAAAAAAATAAAGAAAAAGAAGATGCGGTACATATATATAATGGAATATTACTCAGCCATTAAAATAATGGAATAATGCCATTTGCAGCAACATGGATGAACCTAGAGATTGTCATACTGAGTGAAGTAAGTCAGACAGAGAAATAGAAATATTGTATGATATCCTTTATATGTGAATCTTAAAAGAAATGATACAAATGAACTTATTTACAAAACAGAAACAGACTCACAGACTTAGAGAATGAACTTATTGTTACCCGGGGAAGGAGAGGGGGGCATGGGGGATGGCATAGTTAGGGAGTTTGGGATCAACATGTACACACTACTATATTTAAAATGGATAATCAACAAGAACCTACTGTGTAACACAGGGCACTCTGCTCAATGTTATGTAGCAGCCTGAATGGGAGAGGAGTTTGGGGGAGAATGGATATATGTACATGTATGGCTGAGTCCCTTTGCTGTGCACCTGAAACTATCACAACATTGTTAATCAGCTATACCTCAATATAAAATAAGAGTTAGAAAAATAAAAATAAAAAAGGCTACAAATGAACTTACGTACAAAACGGAAATGAAAACAAAAGATAGACCATATTTGCAGCTATAAAACAAGTCTGAATAAATTTTAAAGAAGTCAAATCACTCCAAGTATGTTCTCTGACAAAATTAGAAATTAAATAAATAATGAATATCAGAAAGGTATCAGGAAAAAACACAGTATTTAAAATGTAAACAACAACAACAAACAAACAAAACCTGAGCTCATGGACATAGAAAACATATTGGTATTTGCCTGAGGCGGGGGATCTGGGGATGAGTAAGTCATAATGTAATTTACAGCAAGGTGACTATAATTAATAATACTGTGTTACATAATTTTAAATAGCTAAGGGAGTGAATCTTGAAAGTTCTCATCAGGAAGAGTAAAAATATTGTACCTATGTTTGGTGATGGGGTTACATAGACTTAATGTGGTGATCACTTTGCAGTGATACAAATATCAACTCATTATATTGTATATCTGAGACAAATATAAATTTATATCAATTACACCTCAATAAAAGCTAAACAATTTCTAAATAATCCAAGATTTAAAAAGTGATAAAAATTTATTGAACTCAATGATAATTAAAACAATGTATCAATATGTGTGGGCTGCAGCTAAAATAGTATGTAGAGGGAAATTTACAGAAATCAACAACTTTGTTAGAAAAGAAAAAGATTTCCCAGATGAATGATCTTAACTTTCACCTTATTAAGAAGCTAGATAGAGAAAAGCAAATGAAACCTAAATTAAGCAAAATGAATCAAATAATAGAGATAAAAATAGAAATCAATAACATTGAAAATATAAACCAAATAGAGAAAATCATCAAGATAGAAGATGATTTTCTTGTTGAAAGACAGCAGTGAGTGAGGAGGCAGAGTTCACGTCTCCCCACAACTAGGGAGCCTGCTGGATGCTGGTGGGGGACCTCAATGTCTAAGGAGTTGGGAGGAACCCCCGAGTGACTGGGTATATCATGGGGGGAGTAAGGGGGGAGGAGAAGTGGAAGGTAGACAAGACCTGCACCACTGAGTTGTGGCTGGGAGTAGGGAGGGTTTCCCATGCCTGGAGGGACTCTTGGGGGCTCAGAAGATGGGGGAATCATGCCTAGTAATTGCCCCACCCACTCAGGTCCCAGCAGCCTGCTTGGCACCGGGGCTGAGTCCTCCATTCTCCAGGGCCCCCTCCAGCCTCGTGGGTCCTAGGGGTATTGGAAGAAGGAAGGAAAGGGGAAGAGGAGGAGAGGCAGATGGTGGTATGGACCCTCTAGTACTGGAGTATCAGAGGAGGTGTGGTGGGTGTTTCACCTGTCCACTCAGCCCTAGGAAGCCTGCTGGGCTACCAGACCTGGTCCTCCATTCTCCATGTCACCCTCCAGTTTTGTGGTGGTTTTAAGGACATAGGAGGGAGAGAGGAGGGGTAAGAGGAGGACAAGTGGATGGGGAGGACCCTCCAGGACCAGATCATCAGGCTAAGTGTCATGGGCATTTCCCCCACCCACTCAGCCCCAAGAAGCTTGTTGGGCTTCCAGGTCTGGTCCCGTGCCTTCCAGGGCCCCCTCTGGCCATGTGGGTCCTAGAGGCACAGGAGGGAGGGTTGGGGAAGAATAAGAGAGACCAATGGGGAGGTTCACTCTGGGAAAGGAAGATCAGGGGGAACATGCTTAGCATTTCCCATGCCCACTCAAGTCCAGGGAGCCTGTTGAGGTATGAAACCTTGTCCTCCACCCTCCAAGACAAGAGGCACTCCTGGGTCCCTCTTGCTGTGTTAACCCTAAACCCCAGCCCCCCAAAGACCTTTGCTTGGCCCCATGGGTCCTAAGCATAGGATCCAACCACTGCCTAAACCCTGGCCCTGCCTAAGCCCTGTCCCCCAGAGCCAAGGCCTTTTCTGGCTCCCCCCCCCCCGCTTTTTTACTATTGTGGTTCTGTTTTACCTTGTGGTTGTTGTTTCACTAATATTTTAAATTTTTTATTCTTTCTAACATATCTGTTAGTTTTCTATTCTTATTTTATTTTTTACTCTTTGTTATTGTTATGCTCCTTTTTTTCTTTTCCTTTCACTTTTTTGGCTGCCCCATGTAGCTTGCAATATCCTTGTTCATGAGCCAGGGGTCGGGCCAGAGCTCCTGTGGTGGGAGCTCTGAGTCTGAACCACTGGACTAACAGAAAACCTCAGACCCCAGGGAATATTTATCAGAGTGACATCTCCCAGTGTTCTTCATCTCAGCACTAAGACCCAGCTCTACAGAACAGCTTACAAACCCCACTGCTGGAAGCCTCAGGCCAAACAACCACTAAGACAGGAACACAATCCCAACCATCAAAAACAAAAAATGAGATGACAAAAAAATCTCTCTCAGATAAAGGAGCAAGATAAAAAACTCCAAGAACAAATAAATGAAGAGGAAATAGGCAACCTACCTGAAAGAGAATTCAGAGTAATGATAGTAAAGTAGAATGGAGGCACAGATTGACAAAATATAAGAAATGTTTAACAAAGATCTAGAGGAACTAAAGAACAAACAAACAGAGATGAACAGCACAATAACTGAAATGAAAAAAACACTAGAAGAAATCAATAACAGAATAACAAGCAGAAGAAAGAATAAGTGAGCTGGAAGACAGAATGGTGGAAATAACTGCTGCAGAGCAGAATAAAGAAAAAAGAATGAAATGAACTGAAGACAATCTCAGAGACATCTGGGACAACACCAAAGACACCAACATTCAAATTGTAGGGGTCCAAGTAAAAGAAAGGGTCTGAGAAAATATTTGAAGAGATTATGCTGGAAAACTTCCCTAACATGGGAAAGGAAATAGTCACCCAAGTTCAGGAAGTGCAAAGAGTCCCATACAGCAAAAACACTAGGAGAAACCACCAAGACACATATTAATCAAACTAACAAAAATTAAATTCAAAGAGAAAATATTAAAAGCAACAAGGGATAAGCAACAAATAACATACAAGGGAGACACCATAAGGTTATCAACTGATTTTTGCAGAAACTACAGGCCAGAAGGGAGTGGCAGGATATACTTAAAGTGATGAAAAAGAGAAACCTACAACCAAGATTACTCTACCCAGCAAGGATCTCTTTCAGATTTGACGGAAAAATTAAAATATTTACAGACAAGCAAAAGCTAAGAGAATTCAGTACCACTAAGCCAGCATTACAACAAATGCTAAAGGAAATTCTCTAGGTGGGAAACAAAAGGGAAGGAAAAGACCCACAAAAACAAACCTGAAACAATCAAGAAAATAGTAATAGGAACATACATGTCAATAATAACCACGAATGTAAATGGAATAAATGCTCCAACCAAAAGACACCAACTGGCTGAATGGATACAAAAACAATACCCATATATATATGCTTTCTACAAGAGACCCACTCAGACCTAGTGGGTCTACAAGAGACCCGCTACATACCGAAAGTGAAAGAATGGAAAAAGGTATCCCATGCAAAAGGAAATCAAAAGATAGCTGGAGGAGCAATACTTGTATCAGATGAAATAGATGTTAAAATAAAGACTGTTACAAGAGATAAGGAAGTACACTACATAGTGATCAAAGGATCAATCCAAGAAGATATAACAATTATAAATATTTATTTACCCACATAGGTGAACTACAATGCATAAGGCAAATGCTAACAACCATAAAAGGGGAAATCAACAGTAACACAGTAATAGTAGGGGACTTTAACACCCCCAATTACACCAATGGACGGATCATCCAAACAGAAAATAAATAAGGAAACACAAGCTTTAAATGACACAATAGACCAGATAGATTTAATTGATATTTATAGGACATTTCACCTGAAAGTGGCAGAATACACTTTTGTCTCAAGTGCATATGAAACATTCTCCTGGATAGATCACATCTTCGGTCAAGACTTGGAAAATTTAAGAAAATTGAAATCTTATGACACATCTCTCCTGACCACAACACTATGAGATTGGAAATCAATTACAGGAAATTTTTTTTTAAATACAAATACATGGAGGCTAAACAGTGTGCTACTAAATAACCAAGAGATCACTGAAGAAATCAAAGAAGAAATTTAAAAATACATAAAAACAAATGACGATGAAAACACAATGACCCAAAACCTATGGTACAGAGCAAAAGCAGTTCTAAGAGGGAAGTTTACAGCAATTAACTCTCACCTCAAGAAAAATTTCAAGTAAACAATCTAAACTTACACCTAAAGCAACTAGAGAAAGAAGAACAAAGAAAACCCAGAGTCAGTAGAAGGAAAGAAACCATAAATATCAGAGCAAAATTAACTTAAATAGAAATGAAGAAAACAATAGCAAAGATCAATAAAACTAAAAGCTGGTTCTTTGGGAAGATAAACAAAATTGCTAAACTTTAGCCAGACTCATCAAGAAAAAAAGGGAGAGGACTAAAATCAATAAAATTCAAAATGAAAAAGGAGAGATTACAACTGACACCACAGAAATACAAAGAACCATAACAGACTACTACAAACAACTATATGCCAATAAAATGGACAACCATGAAGAAATGGACAAATTCTTGAAAAGGTACAATTTTCCAAGACTGCACCAGGAAGAATTAGAAAATATAAACAGAATATAAACAGAACTATCACAAGTAATGAAATTGAAACTGTAATTTAAAATCTTCCAACAAACAAAAGTCTAGGACCATATAGCTTCAAAATATAAACAGAACTATCACAAGTAATGAAATTGAAACTGTAATTTAAAATCTTCCAAAAAACAAAAGTCTAGGACCATATAGCTTCACAGGCAAATTCTATCAAACATTTAGAAAAGAGCTAACACCTATCCTTTACAAACTCTTCCAAAAAATTAGAGGGAGGAACACTCACAAATTAGTTCTAGAAAGCCACCATCACCCTGATACCAAAACCAAAGATATCACGTAAAAAAAAATTAAAGACGAATATCACTGAAAAAGAGATGCAAAAATCCTGAACAAACTACTAGCACAGAATCCAAGAATACATTAAAAGGATCGTACACCATGATCAAAGGGATTTATCCCAGGAAGGCAAGGATTCTTCAATATACGCAAATCAGTGTGATACACCATATTGACAAATTAAGGAATAAAACCATATGATCATCTCAATAGATGCAGAAAATCTTTTGCTAAAATTCAACACTGATTTATGATAATAACTCTCCAGAAGGTGGGCATAGAGGGAACCTTCCTCAACATAATGTAGGCCATATATGACAAACCCACAACAAATATCATACTCCATGGTGAAAATCTGAAAGCATTTCCACTAAGATCAGGAACAAGACAAGGATCTCCACTCTCACCACTCTTATTCAACATAGCTTTGGAAGTGCTAGCCACGGCAATCAGAGAAGAAAAAGGAATATAATTAATAAAAATTAGAAAAGAAGAAGTTAAACTGTCACTGTTTGCAGATGACATGATACTGTATGTAGAAAATCCTAAAGATGCCATGAGAAAACTACCAGAACTAATCAACGAATTTGGTAAGGCTGCAGGATACAAAATTAATGTATAGAAATCTCTGAGATTCCTATACACCAACAATGAAAAATCAGAGAGCGAAATTAAGGAAATACCCCCATTTACCATCACAACAAAAAGAATGAAATACCTAGGGATAAACCTACCTAAGGAGGCAAAAGACTTATTCTCAGAAAACTATGAAATACTGATGAAAGAAATCAAAGATGAGGAAATGTATCATGTTTTTGGATTGGAAGAATCAATATTGTGAAAATGACTATATTACCCAAAGCAATCTACAGATTCAATGCAATCCCTTTCAAAATACCAATGGCATTTTTCACAGAATTAGAACAAAAAACTTTACAATTTGTATGGAAACACAAAAGACCCCGAATAGCCAAAGCAATCTTGAGAAAGAAAAATGGAACTGGAGGAATCAGGTTCTCCATCTTCAAACTATACTACAAAGCTACTGTAATCAAGACAGTATGGTACTGGCACAAAAACAGAAATGTAGATAAATGGTACAGGATAGAAAGCCCAGAGATAAACCCATGCACATATTGCAACCTATTTTATGACAAAGGAGGCAAGAACATACAGTGGAGAAAAGACAGCCTCTTTATAAGTTGTGCTGGGAAAACTGGACAGCTACATGTAAAAGCATGAAATTAGAACACTACCTAGCACCATACACAAAAATAAACTACAAATGGATTAAAGACCTTAATGTAAGACCGGACACTATACAACTCTTAGAGGAAAACATAGGAAAAACACTCTTTGACATAGACCACAGCAAGATCTTTTTTGACCCAGCTCACAGAGTAATGAAAATAAAATCAAAAATAAACAAATGGGACCTAATTAGAGTTAAAAGTTTTTGCACAACAAAGGAAACCATAAACAAGACAAAAAGACAACTCTCAGAATGGGAGAAAATATTTGAAAATGAAGCAATGAACAAAGGATTTATTTCCAAAATATACAAACAACCCGTAGAGCTCAATACCAAAAAAACAAACAGCCCAATTAAAAAATGGGCAAAAGATCTAAATAGACATTATCCAAAGAAGACATGCAGATGGCCAAGACACACATGAAAAGATGCTCAACAGCACTAATTATTAGAGACATGCAAATCAAAACTACAATGAGGTATCACATCACACCAGTCAGAATGGCCACCATCAAAAAATCTACAAAAAGTAAATGCTGGAGAGGGTGTGGAGAAAAGGGAACCCTTTTGCACTGTTGGTGGGAATGTAAATTGATACATTCACTGTGAAGAACAGTATGGAGGTTCCTTAAAAACTAAAAATAGAACTACCATACAACTCAGCAATCCCACTACTGGGCATATACCTTGAGAAAACCATAATTCAAAAGGACACATGTACCCCCATGTTAATTGCAGCACTATTTATGATAGCCAGGACATGGAAACAACATAAATGTCCAACAACAGATAAATGGATATAGAAGATGTGGCAATATATACAATGGAATATTACTCAGCCATAAAAAGGAATGAAAGTGGGTCATTTTAAGAGATGTTGATGGACCTAGAGTCCATCATACAGAGTGAAGTAAGCCAGAAAGAGAAAACAAATATCATATATTAATGCATATATGTGGAATATAGAAAAATGGTATAGATGATCACATTTGCAGTGCAGGCATATAGATGTAGATGTAGCGAACAGACATGTGGAAACAGTGAGGGAAGGGAAGGGTGGGATAATTGGGAGATTAGGATGGACATATATACACTACCATGCTTAAAATAGATAGCTAGTGGGAACAAGCTGTAAAGCACGGGAAGCTCAGCACAGTGCTCTGTGAAGACCTAGATGGGTTGGATGGGGTGGTGGTGGTGCGAGGGAGGTTCAAGAGGAAGGGAATATAGGTATACATATAGCTGATTCACTACATTGTACAAAAGAAACTAACACAGCATCATAAAACAATTATACTCCAATACAAAAAAAAGAATTCATTATTTGAATAAAAATAAAGAGAAACCTTGATGCATTATAGTGAACTTGAAGTATCTCAAGGAAAAAATACCACTAAAAAAGCCACCAGAAAAAGAAAAAAAAACTTATCTGAGAGGAGTAACAGTTAGACTGACACCAGAGTTCTTATTAGAAACAATAGTAACAAGGGCATAATGTAATAAAATATTGCAAATGCTGAGCAACAAATAATAGTCAACTGAGGATTCTATATTGATAGAATATATCAATATGTTTATTGATATTTTTTCATCAGTAACAGTGAAAATAAGACAAAGAGTGAGAAAATTTACTAACCACTGATCAATCCTGACTGGAAAGTTTATTAAAAGCATACTTCAGGAAAATAAAAATTGAATCAAAAAAAGAATGCAAAAGTACCAAGGTGAGTGAAGAAATTAGTCAACATAGAGTTAAATTTAAATTAACACTGGAAAACATTATCTTTAATACTGATTAATTTGAGCATTTAAAAAATAAGATAGAAATAAAATTCTAACATAATAGAATGTAAAATTTGTTATATTCAAAAATATAACATGGAAGTTGTGGAACAGTGAAGCAAGGATTTCAATGTCAGAAAAATCTGCTTATTTAATTTGAACACATAAAAGAGAAAAAATATTGACATTTCAATTAATATAGATAAGGCATTTCATAAAAATCTAACAACCATTTATGTGGAAAACTAATGGCACACTGGCTAAAAAGTAATGTCTTCTATTTGATACAGAGTAGTGTATACAAAACCAGCAGTATATATCACATGTAATGATGAATTTTTTTTGAGTGCTCTCATTAAAGTCAGGCAGAAGCAAAACAAGAATGCTTATTGCTATTGCTCCTATTATTTGTCCTAGATTGCAAAAAGATATGAAAAATAAATAAAATTTATTTTATTTTTAAAATTTAATTTATTTTATTTATTTAAAATTGTTATTATTTTCAAAATATATGAATATCTACATAAAAATCCAAGATAATTGACACATAATTAGAATTCAGAGAATACAGCAAAATTTTTTGATACATGCTTTATATAAAATATTTTCTTATATATCAGAAAAAATTAAACTATTTTAAAAGATTGTTATCTACAACAACAATAAAACTATAAAATACTTGGGAAAAACTTAAACTGGTGTACTTGTAATCCAAAAATGGATTGACAGAATAAAATAGAGAGCTCAGAAATAGGCCCACATATTTATTGAAAGTAGGTCCTGTATATGAAAGGCGACACCTGGAGAGATATATCTTCACACTTTAAATCAAAGGTAAGGGCACAGGCTATACAGGAGGAAGCAAAGTGAAACGGCTCTGTATTTCTAGTCTATAGTAATAAGTGCAGGAACTGGATAAGCAGAAGATGGCAAAAGCCCTCCTGGACCTGATGTGTTTCAGAGAAACAAAGGAGACAGAGGTACACAAAGAACTACACAGAGAAGTCATGTTTGCAGAAAATAGTCTGTTATTTTAACTCTCTCTGTAGTGTTAATGCTAGTATGTTTCATGTTCATAAATATGAATTTGGGAATATGGGAAGTGTTTGTCATATTATTCTATATGTCTAAAATATAAAAACAAAACCAAAAGATCAATATTATATTTGGATAGAAAGCCAAATGATCTACCAGCAAAATTCCTTTGCACTGTCACAAACAGGAATAGCAATAACTAGTATGTCTGCAAGCTAGCATATATTTCAGTTTAGAGTCCATGGGACTCAAGTTATATATTAGATATGGATACATAGAGTGTGCTTATACAAGAAGTACTTAAAGATTTTGGTTGTTATTCTGTTCATTATGAAAACTTACACTGCAGGAGAAGAGATTTTGTTTGGGATGAATTAATACTTTGTGATCCATAGTTAAAACTAAAGAAACAAGAGCTCTGCATGAAGCAAGACTGGATTTCCTACAGAAATAAGAGGTTGTAACTGAATGTGTGCCTATACATAGCTCCTTCATTCAGAGAATAATTTGTGTCTGTATCTAACCAACTGTATCTCTTACTGTTGGTTAGCAAATGTGATAAAATAGCCACTGAGACTGAATTTCCACTATCTTATGCAATGGCAGATCCAGATATTGTGGGACCTGAAGCTTATACAATTATGGGTACCCTCTTGAAGAAAAATAATATGAAATTACAAATGCAAAATTAGGAATTAACTTAATATTTATCTCCTCTGTTTTCATATTCATTATCTAAATATTTTTAGATACTGTGATTCTTATACTGAGCTCCATGATTTTGACCATCAGAGGTTTTAATTTTTATTTAAAATTAAATAAAAGAATTTATGACATTTTGAAGTTTCTGCCTGCCTACAGATAGATACTGATAATATAATATTGGACATATCTTAAAATAAAATCACATTAAAATGCTGTAACAGAGCATAACAAAATACTTTTCAGAACTGAATGCAACCAAAGAATCCAGTTACTTCCACCCACAAAGTTGGAGTATTCAGGTATATGAACATCATATTTTTATCTATTTAATATATTACAGAATTCTGAATATAGTCAGCAGTAGGAAGATTCTCCATACTTTCTAAGTCCACATTTCATTTCATTTTATTTTTATTTTTTATATTTTATTGAAGCATAGTTGATTTACAATGTGTTAATTTCTGCTGTACAGCAAAGTGATTCAGTTATATACATACATATATATATTCTTTTTCATATTCCTTTACACTTTGGTTTATCACAGAATGTGAATATATCCCTGCATTATACAGTAGGACCTTGTTGTTTATCCATTGTATATCACTAGTTTGCATCTGTTTATCCCAAACTCTCAATTCTTCCCTCTCCCAGTCCCCTCCTCCTTGGCAACTACAAATCTGTTCTCTATGTCTGAGGGTCTTCTTCTGTTTCATAGATATGTTCATTTGTGTCATATTTTAGATTCCACATATAAGTGATATTATATGGTATAAGTCTTTCTCTTTCTGACTTGCTTTGCTTAGTATGATAGTCTCTATGTTTGTTCATGTTACTGCAAATGGCATTATTTAATTATTTTTTATGGCTGAGTAATATTCCATTGCATATATATACCACATTTTTTTTAACCATTCATCTGTCAATGGACTTTTAGGTTGTTTTCATGTCTTGGCTATTGTAAATAGTGCTGCTTTGAACATAAGTGTGCATGTATCTTTTCCAATTATAGTTTTATCTGGGTATATGCCCAGGAGTGGGATTACTGGATCATAAGGCAACTCTATTTTTAGTTTTTGAAGGAACCTCCATACTGTTTTCCATAGTGGCTGCACAAATTTACATTCCCACCAACAATGTAGGAGGGTTCCTTTTTATTCACACCCTCTCCAGCATTTGTTATTTGTAGACATTTTAGTGATGGCCATTCTGACTGGTGTGAGGTGGTACCTCACTGTAGTTTTGATTTGCATTTCTCTAATAATTACTGATGTTGAACATATTTTTGTGTGCCTGTTGGCTATCTGTGTATCTTCTTTGGAGAGATGTATATTTAGGTCTTCTGCCCATTTTTCAATTGGGTTATTTAGGGGTTTTTTTTGTTGTTGAGTTGTATAAGCTATCTGTATATTTTTGGAAATTAATCCCTTGCTGGTTGCATCATTTGCAAATATGTTCTCCCATTTTGTAGGTTGTCTTTTTTGTTTTGTTTATGGTTTCCTTTGCTGTGCAAAAGCTTGTAAGATTGATTAGGTTCCATTTAGGGTTTTTTTTTTTTTTTTTGCTTTTATTTCTGTTGCCTTGGGAGACTGACCTAAGAAAACATTGGTACTATTTATGGCAGAAACTGTTTTGCCTATGTTCTTTCCTAGGATTTGTATGGGGTCATGTCTTATATTTAAGTCTTTAAGCCATTTTGAGTTTATTTTTGGGTATTGTGTGGGGGTGTGTTCTAACTTCATTTATTTACATGCAGCTGTCCAACTTTCCCAACCCCATTTGCTGAAGAGACTGGCTTTTTTCCCATTGTACACTCTTGCCTCCTTTGTCAAAGTTTAATTGACCATAGGTAGGTGGGTTTATTTCTGTGCTCTCTAGTCTGTTCCACTGATCCATATGTCTGTTTTTGTGTCAATACCAGACTGTCTTGATTCCGGTAGCTTTGTAGGATTGTCTGAAGTCTGGAAGGGTTATGCCTCCAGCTTTTTTCTTTTTCCTCAGGATTGCTTCTGCAATTCTGGGTCTTTAATGGTTCCATATCAGTCTTATGATTATTTGTTCCAGTTCTTGAAAAATGTCAGGGGTACCTTGATAGGGATCACATTAAATCTGTAGATTGCTTTGGGTAGTCTGACCAATTTAACAATATTAATTCTTCCAATCCAAGGGCATGTAGTATCTTTCCATTTCTTTAAATCATCTTCAATTTCCTTTATCAGTGTTTTATAGTTCTCAGCATATCAGTCTCTTACCTCCTTGGTCAGGTTTTTCCTAGGTATTCTATATTTTTGGATGTGATTTTAAAAGGGATTGTTTGCTTACATTCCATTTCTGATATTTCACTGTTAGTGTAAAGAAATACAACAGATTTCTGCATGTTAATCTCGTATCCTGCCCCTTGCTGAATTCGTTTATCAGCTCTAGTAGTTTTTGTGTGGAGTCTTTAGGGTTTTCTATGTAAACTATCATGTCATCTGCATATAAATGACAATTTTACACATTTCATTTTAGAATATAAAGCTGTCTGGAAAAAAAAAGACATGCTGCTTTTCCCAATATTATACTATTTTGAATGTTGATTTCTAATTTTGTAGAAGTAAAGATTAAGAAACAAAACTTCCTTGATAAGAAACAACCCATGGTTCAATCTCTCAATATTTTGTTTAAAAATATATTTCCTCCCCTCTTACTGAAACAATATTGTTATTAAAATATTATTAATATGTAAAGAGCATGCTTTTATTTTTTAAATGTTTTATAATTCTCATAAAATTTTTACCTTAAATTGTTATTGGGGGCGTGTGTGTAAATGTCCATTTAATAATTCAAAGATACTAAAATTTTGAGAAACATCCTCTAAGTTTCTTTTGACTCCTGAGAGATTAAGATCCACTCAACTGAAGGTTGAATTAAAGGTCTATAAGGTGGATTGATGGAAGAACCATGCCCAATTGGGTGTATTCATAATGAAGGAAGGCATTCTGACTCAATAAGATTCTTTCTTTCAGGGAGATGAACTCCACATTGAGGAAAGGCAATAGGAAGTGTTAGATGCAGGGGAATTAGGTAGTAGAAGTGAAAGTGTGCAGAGAAAAAGATATACTAAGACACAGATACAGCAGAGACACTAGGATATGGAGTAGGAGAACATGTTTTTTAGAAATGACAAGCTAATTGGGGCAGAGCTGTTCTAGAATCACTGGAGTGATTTAGATATTCTGAGTGGTGACGCAAGATGTTCCCATTCCCCCGAGTCCTGGAACATGGCTTCTGTCTTACTTATTGTTGTGACTTTGTTCAATTAACATTTCTTAAGCAGAGCCCCAGGGTGTCCAATAGGTTCAACAATACACCACAGGGGAATTAAAATAGAGAAGTTACTCCAGGTCCCTAGGAAGTTATAAGGCATGCCTTGACAGGACACAGGAGGAGGTCAAGTCAGGGTGCCTGCAGAGAATGCCCTGCAGGACATGGGGCATGTACCTTTAGTGTGATCTGTGGGTGAAGTGCTTTGGGGTTCCCAGCCTAAGCCTGGATTGTCCAATTCAAAAGAAAAAGAGCTGGGTTTTTCTAAGCTTCACAGGGGTCTTTTCTAAGGAGTGCACAAGGGGAAGGCCCAAGGGGAAGGGGAGAAATGCTTATTACAAGGCTAGTTGGGGGCAACCATATCAAGAAATTACATTCGCTGTGACACTGTGGACTTCTACCTAGGGCATATTCAAGGCCCCGCTGCTGACCACACAAAATGGATGCTGAGGTAGCAATATGAAGTAATTCAGCTAAATCTTCAACATTCACCCTTTCCCATTCCAGTATTCCCATTACTTAAGGGTGACTAGTCCTTACAATTAAATAGAACCTATTTAACACAGAATAACGATTAATGCAGTCTTAAAATCATCATTTTGTGATGAAGCATGCCATAATTACAATGTTTATTTTCTTTCTGATTTTTTTCTTGCCTCATTCAGTTCAGAATTTTTCTTTTATACAATAGACCACTGAGTAAATCAATTGTCATTCCAGTGAGTTGGGGAAGTGCTAAATTTATTTAAAATTAAAGATTAGAGTTTAAATTGAAGGTTAATGAAAAGCTCCAAAAGAACTCTTGTATATAACAGTGCTATGAATTAGCTGGTGTTAAATTAACTGTGTTCATCTGTAAAATGGCCAAGGGAGGAAGAAGGACAAACTTAAAACATCATGAGATAATAAAACATTGCCATTTATAACAATAAATGAATAAAATATGTCCAGTTCAATATGAAATGGATTTTAGAGAAAATGAAGTACAATTATCAGGACAGGAAAGCTAAAAACAGTTATTAAAAACTATATACTTCCATTTTTCCCTTTTTGAACTCAGATTGGAGATAATTTACAGAAACATTACAATGTAAACAATATATAAAAACTCCCCTTCCAGAGTAATTTCAATTTCAGAGAAGTGTTTTCTTTTTCCCAAAAAGATTGTCAGAAATAGTTTAAGCACAACCAAGTGACCTGCCAACCTTTGATGCTCCCCAAAGATTCGGTTGTTTTAGAAAGAAGTCAAATGCTTTCTTCTCACAGAAACCAGAAGTAAACATTTCTTACACATATTCACATAGTCACCTCCTTGCCTCTTGTCAGCAGAAAGCACTTAGGGAAATCCCCACCCTAGGCAAGAAGATTGGAGGTAGACGGCTCAGTACACAGAAACAATTCTGGGTAACATGGAGTGTTTCATCAGAGGGGTCTTTTTTCATATGAAATATAAAGAGAGTGAAATCATTAAGCAAAACTTGTGTTTACCAAAGACATGGGAAAAAAATGTCATAGATTCATAGGAATTTAAGATACATTTCTAGGAAGGAGAAAAGGGATGTTACATTTATTGGTTATTTGCTATGTATTAGGGACTTTGTATATTCTATCATATTTAACATATAGGTTCCCTGTTTTCCATATAATGAGAGGTGACAACTTTTGCTTAGCTGCCCTAATGAAATCTTGTCTTCACAAAGCATCAATAACTTGCTGGCAACCGTCAACTATTGTACATTTACTTGCTCATCTCCTCTGCTACACTGTTAGCTGTCTTAGGGTCAGGACTATGACCTGTTTTCACTGTGGTATTCAAGAGTTTTTCAGACTATCTGTCACAAAATAACTTACTAAATGCATATTGAGTGATCAAACAAACAGGAAAGTAATCAGGTTGCCTCAGAACTGGGCCAGGTAGTTAGGATATTATTGACTTATGGAATTAGCCACACAGTGATTCTGTTACCCAGGGGAGAAACCCAAGGTTCCCTAACACATGCCTGTCTCTATAAAACACAAGTACAACTGTCTTAGGCTAGGAGGTGAGGAAACCCCCCATTTCTAATGAAAATCTCCTACTGGTCAAACTTGCAAAAACAACTGAAAGTAACTGTACTTTTAGTTATGCTTTCGTAACAGCAACCTGGGGGCCTACCCATAAAAGCAACCAACCTAAACCAGCCTGGCCCTGGTATGGAGACATAACTAGGGTAAAAATAAACCCGAATTTATTATCATCTCACTTTAATGATAAAATTCCACCAGAAGGCACAATGTTGGTTTGACCTGCTTCCAACCCAGACCTAGAAGGACAATAAAAGGGCAGAAAAGAGGTACGGATGCCGTTTCAGGTAATCACCACCCATTTCCATGATCCCAGGTGACAATGGTCTCCACCCCATACCACTATTTTAGCCCCTTTTCCTATTAAAAAAACAAAAACAAAAAAACTTTTCTTTGTCTACGCTTGGGGAGAAGGTGTTTTCAGAGCATGAGCTGCCCCTTCTGTATTCCTTGGCCAATGAATAAATTCTGCTGCTATAAAAAGTAATTTCCCCTTTTTGCTGAGAACAATGACAGGGTAGGGAAAGAACCAAACAAAGGGTAGGTAACAATTCCTCCTCCAGCATATATTTGGGTCTACTGCTAAAGAAAGTCAGATACTCTTCTAAATATACTTTATAGATACCACAGCTTATGCAATAGTTATTATTATCCCTCTTTTGTAGGCAAAATAACTGAAGTAAAGGGTAAAAAAATTTTCCCAATGTAACTCAATCACTAATAAGTGATTGAGCTGGGATTAAATAGCCAAAGTCTTTTCACAGTCCTCTCCTACATTAAATTCCCAGGAAGTCTTCCACTTTATTATCTAGCTTCTTGACATTTCAATCCACAAAGCCTCAAAAGGAACTGTTTTCCAAGTTAGAGGTGGGGTGTGTGGCAGTGGGCAGTGTTGTTTATGTTCTGTGCAGTGATAAACTCCACTAAGGTTTTGGGGAACTTTACTGGCCTCAGGGAAAATAACTCCTCTCTAAGCTACTTAATTACTATCAGCCTTTCATATAGATACAAATTCTTTCTGGCATTCTATGCAGAGTTCTCATTTGCAAAAAGAGGTTACTTCAGAAATTACATTTTTGGATTCAGAATTTATTTTTTAAATTGCATTGCTTTTGTCATCTCCCTCAACTCCTGACTCCCAAAATATCAATGGCTGTATTAAGGAGGAAGAAAACTTTTCTCTATTCTTCTAAGTTATTTTGGTTGGTCTAAGAATTAAATTGATATAAGACAGGTTAACTGGAGAAAAATCAAATTTAATTTTATTTGTATGTGACTCTCACATACATGAGGATGTTAAAGATCCCACATACATGAAAAGCTCAAAGGCAGAATGGTAAAATGCCATCCTGATCTAAGAAATGAGATAGGGGCCTGGGGCTTCCAAGGACAGAGGGTCATTCACAAGCAGATGTTTGGTAATTAGATGTCTGTCCTGCCATATAGATGGAGCCACTTACATAATATTCATCTCTGGTAATAACTCTTTTTCTGGGAAAAATCCCCAATTAAAATTTTTCCAGATAGTTAAGGGAAGGGCAGTAGTTTCTCTTAAGCCCACAGAGTCTCCATCGCCTTTAGCTCAAAATAATCCACATGCCAAACTAATACATTTTAGGGAGGCCTGCTCTGAATCTCTACAGCTGCTTTCTACCTCCACTATAAGAGGTTGGCCACCTAAGTCCAGAATTTCCAAATTGAATTATCCACAGCTGATTCAAGCACTGATGATCCTTAGTCAGTCTCCTATCCAGCACTGCCATCTCAGGAATGTGAGAAGAAACATGTAGAATTGTTCTCTAAGCTGTAACTATTCTAGCATGTCCTCTTTATTTTCCCAGTGTTATAGGAGCTGCTTTCTATATTTGATACTTCTGTGATATCTTCATGTTCTTTTCTGCCTTTCCAGTTCTTCAGTGCCTACTTAATAATTCTGTATATAAAATTATAACTGTGGAAATCACTGGTGTGAATTTTTTCTCATGACTGAATATTGACAGTTACATGGATTCAGCAGCAGGAGATTATGGATTTATCTCTTTATAATCTAGAGCAGAGTCATCACAGTTAGTCAGGCAATGAAACTTTATGGCCCTAAGTTTTATTTTTTCAAATGTTCAGAATGGATTGTCAAATATGTGTCAGGGATCTACTCTTGGATTAATCAGCTTTGACAACTGGAAAAGGACAAGGTAGTTAAAACAGGTTTTACTGGGAGCTGGCCCCAGAGGAAGAGGAATTATGAAAAGAGCACTTACTATGTAATTATGACTCTGGGTAATTAAACAACCCTAAAGTACTCTGAATCCTTCTGAATCACAAAGGGGAAAATAACAGTATTTCATAGAGATTTAGTATTAATTCTATATTAATTATGCCATATTCTATTTTTTAGAAAATTGATAATATATGTAAGAACATAATTTAACTCAGCATTCTATGGATTATTGGTAAATAAGAATATTCCAATTTTTCCAGAAATCACAGAGTATAAAATATCTAGTTTTAAGAACAGTGTTTATTCCAGAGCACTTAAATATGCACTTTTCATTCCTCACCATAAATGTGTATTTTATGCCAGGTCCAGAACACTATTTGATCATCTCCTTATTTTAACACTTACCTTGGGGTTGGTAGTTATCTATATTTGTGTGTCTGTCTTTGTAATTAGAACCTGAGCTCCTAT
The DNA here is from genome assembly GCF_949774975.1 of Lagenorhynchus albirostris. Lineage (NCBI taxonomy): Eukaryota > Metazoa > Chordata > Mammalia > Artiodactyla > Delphinidae > Lagenorhynchus > Lagenorhynchus albirostris. The sequence continues at coordinate 82,884,061 of NC_083103.1, forward strand.
AAGCGGATATTATCTCTTTATTATCTTTGTATTCCCAGAGCTTCATATTATGTCTAATAAATACTAAAAGCTTAATAATTGTTAAATGAATCAAGAGGAATTTTTTCCCTTTGAAGAACAGAATTCCTTATACGTAAGATGGACAATACAAGAAGACAAAGGAAAGTCATTAAAGGTTTTATACAATGATGGTTTTTTATGGTTTATAAATGTTCTTCATAGTACTAAGTAACTAATAGTAATTGATAATAGTTCATAGCTCCACATACAACTTGATATTTTGCTCAAATTTGAAAAAATGACCTCACAAATAGTGAGTATATATATAAAATTATATATATATAATTCTTGTGTCTTCAATGTTATAAATTTCCTATATGCAGCTTACAGATTTTGCCTTAAATTTATTTTGTACAAGCCAAAGTATATAATGGTGTTACACACATGCTGCTCAGTGAAATAATAAAGGAGGTATATCACATTTTCATTCTCCTTGATGATGATGACAGTAATAAGCAGTCAAAATACTAGAATATTAGTTTCTTTGCTCTATTTCTGTGTGCAAAGCAAACAGGTAATTCCTGCAGTTGAGTTCAGTGAAATGGAATTTTAAAGTTAACTTCTTTGAGATATTAACAAAATGTCTACATAGTTTTGTTTTTATAAAATAGAAAGTCTCAATGGAGCTGAGGACTGGGAAAATGAGGATGCTTGAGTCCCCTCCTAGATCAGGACTGTAAGAAAGTGACTAGCAGAAATTCAGATTTTCAGATTCACTATGTAGAAAAAAAAAAGTCATTCTTTAATAAGCCTAGTGTTAAGACAGTAAATATCACTGCAAAGTAGGAATTCAAATAGTTAAAATAAGTGCTATGAAGAGCAAATGAAGGAAATATAAAAGAGATGATATAGTCCTGATAACTCAGTGGAAAACTTTTTCTAATCAGTATGCCTAACTATCAGAAGGGTTTCCTGCATTTGTAACTAAAATGGAGTGGTGTGCCTATTGTGTGGCAAATGAAGTCAAAATTTTGCAAGAATAGAAGGGTGGGAGAGCTTACTGTTTGGGAATGTAAAGAAATTTCATTTCTGTTTTTGTTCTTTTCCTTTAGTTTCAGATGTTTAAGGTTTTCACAGAATTCTGAAATCAAATGGAGAAAACGATATAGGAAAAATAAGAATGCTATTGCTGCATTATAAAATACAGACTTACAATGATACTTCCTGTCAGTGTTGTTTGTATTCTGCTATTATTCTTATTTATTTCCTTTGTTAAGCTGTTTTCACTCTTTAACATTCTGATTGATGATCACATCCTACATATAAGAAAACTTATTTGTAGGATTAAATATATTATAAAGCTTTCCATATAAAGATAAAGAAAAATTTACTACATAAGTGTGTGTTTGTGTGTGCGTGTATGTGTTTGATTTTATATAAATATATATTTTTGCTGTTCTTCTAGGAAACTTAGTATGATATTTTATTACCTAAAAATATTTCTTATATACCTTAAATGATTATTTGTCTGATTTCTTATAAAGGCATATCTCTTGGTCTTGGGTGGCCTCAGTCTTCAGTGGCTTGAAGCAGTATCTCAGTTCCCTGACAAGAGACTGGAGCCAGGCTGCAGCAGAGGGAGTGCTAAATCCTAACCACTAGACCACAAGGGCCAGTGGCTAGTGAAAGGACCCTGGTTTGCCTGCTTTGGAGAAATGAATTTTACTAAAGAGATGAAAAGTAATGAAACAAGTAAAGTGTTTATTAGGAAGAAAAAACAGTACATGTGAATAGACACACATGGGAGTGCTCAGAGAAAGGATCATGCCTTCATGGTCATTTAAATCACTTATATGGGGCAGTTCTTCTGGGTTTCCTCTGGCCAATTATCTTGCTTTGCCTGACTCTGAGTCCATATTTGGTTTAACTCAAGATCCTCCCCTGTGTGTGCTCACACCTATTAACCAAGATGGATTCCAGTGCAGAAGCCTATGGAAAGGTTAGCACCACTTATTATGGGGTTGTGCCCCCTCCCTTTTTGACCTCTGAGGAGCCTTTCTGTGCATATGTAGTTGTGAGGTCTCCTTGACCTCAAGAATGAGAAATGTGTAGTCTCTTTATCTTTTATCTGGGCAGGACTCAGCTCCTCCTTGCTCCTGCCATTATATTTATCTTGGAGTATCTGTCAACAGGGGACAGATTCCAGCTGCTCAGCCTGGGCCCCATCTATCTCCTGTCTCACTCAAAGATATTGCTGGGGTTCTAGTTCTAGAACCACCTCAATAAAATAAATATCACAATAAATGTTAGAAATGTCACATGATTTTTTGGTTTTCAAGTGCATATAAAAGTTATGTTTACTCTATAGTGTAATCTGTTAAGTGTTCAATAGCATTACGTCTAAAAAAACCAATGTACATACCTTAATTAAAAATACTTTGTTGCTAAAAAAGTGCTACCCATCACCTGAACCTTCAGTGAGTCATAATAGTAACATCAAAGATCACTGCTCACAGATTATCATAATGTCAATAAAAAATTAATCAGTTTATTTGAGAAAGAAATGGAAAACATTTTTGAGAAAAATTTGAGGATTATAACCTGAGAAGAGCACCTAGGAAAGCTCTGAGAACTGTTCATCTATTAGAAGTCAAGGCACAGTTATATAAGCTTTCTGAGACAGAGGGCTGTACATCAAAAGACACATTATTGACAGTTTATATAATCCAGATCTAAGTTCCAGGTGACCCTTATGAGATAAAGATGGAATGTTATCTTTAAGGAGTTATCTTACTGATGCTTGGAGACTGCTGCTCTTTATGGTTGAGCAGGTAATTCTGCCAGTGGGGAAGTTTTGGTCAATGCATAATGCAGATACACAAGGCACAGTGTGGGGAGAGAGGAGGCCAAAGGGCAAAGAAAATTTTTTGTTTAAATTTTTCCATTCTTACCATAAAATATGAATTTTGTTTCACAATAACAAATATAATAATGATGAAAAAGTCTGAAATATTGGGAGAATTGTCAGAATGTGACACAGAGAAACAAAGTGAACAAATGCTGTTGGAAAAATGGTGCTGATAGGGTTACCACAAACTTTGACTGTGAAGAGTGCATTATCTGTGAAGCACAATAAAGTGAAGCACAATAATATGAGGTATGCTATATAAAAAGAACAATTCAAAGTAGTTTACTAACTAGCTCTAAATACTTAAAATTTGTAATTAACTATGTATTTGAGTGCACTTTAAAATTCACTACCTTTTTATTAAAAAGCCCTAATAGGTCTTTTTGTTGTCCCAGGGCTCATTGGCCCCCCAGTAAATCATCTATGGAGAAAATTTGTGGAGACAGCTTCCTTGAGAAGATAGAAGGGAGAGGATGAAATTATGGGGGAAGGAGAGATATAAAGAAGAAATAAGAAAAAGAAAGAGAAGGAGAAATGAAAAGAGATAAGGAGAGAAGGGGAGAAAAAGGAAGAGGGGAAGAAAGAGAGACAATATGAGGAACAAATTAGTTAAGAGTAATTTGGTTTTTATATTCTGGTTTGTATATTTTCAGGAAGTAGCCATTTAGTAACTCATGGATTCTTACCCATACAGACCAAACAGTAATCTCTGCAATATTTATATCCAGAAATGTAATCGCACTATAATCTAGTGAGTTCAATATATATGTATCAAATCAATATGTTTCCAATAAAGGAAAAATTTATAGAAAGTTTTGGGATTCATTACTCCAAAATTGCAGAACTTGAGAACTAGAAGAAATCTTATGATTTAGTCCAATTCTTTCATTTGGCAAATAGAGAAACTGAAATTTAAAGAAGTTAAGTAGCTTACCTAAGGCATACAATTTGCTGGTGTAAGATTAGAGACAACACAGAATCTCATCAGTCAAAGTAAGCTAAATGATAAATATTTGTTTTGCTCTGTGCTGTATCTATTTATTTTTAAAATATTAATAATATTTTAATTTTTTCTTCTTTTAAAACTTTTTTATTAAATGAAAAATTCTTTAAATTTCTATAGTGCTTTACCATTTTCAAAGTTTTACACACGTGATCTCCTATAATATACCTGAAAGTATAGAGAACAACATAATGAAACCTCATGAACCCATCACCCAGCTTCAATAATACATGCTCATTATAATTACTCAATAAACAAAATCTTTATTCCTTTTGGAGTGAACTCCATTCCATCTCTTACTATTCTTTGAATAGATGGAAGATCTGTAGTCAGGTATCTGTCTCATTTCTAATATTGATAATGTGTGGATTCTCAATTTTTTGTTCTTTATTTTTCTGTCTAGAGATTTATCTTTTTTAATTGATCTTTTCAAACTGTGAGTCCTTCAAGTTTGTCCTTCTTTATCCATAATGTTTTGACTATTCTTGATTCCATTTTCATATGAATTTTAGAACTGGTATATCACTTTTTGAAAAAAGAAGGCAGCTGGAGTTTTTTTTTTAATGTTCTTAGAAACATCTTTTTACAGCTTTTAAAACATTGAGGTATATTTGACATATAGCATTGTGTAAGTTTAAGTTGTACAACATATTGATTTGATACACTTGTATTGAAATATTATTGCCATTGTAACATTAGCTAACACCCCCTCCCTGCCTGGGCGACCTGCTCACCCCAATTGCTGCCTCAGTTCCCTCAAACCTGATGGGTTTGTGTGCTCTGGCAGCCTTGGGAGCAGATGCTGGTGGGTGGTCTCCACACAGAGGTGGGGCTGAAACTACAGCTGAGCCTCAGGGGCTATGTGACTAAGGAAGAAGAACTGAAATCTCTCCTCACGGCTGTGCAAACTGTGGAGTTAAACATCTGCTGATAGATTCCTAAATTCAGTGCCTGTAGAACATCCAAATGAACAACAAGTGCTCCTGCAGCTGAAACGGAGCTGGCTTTAGCAGCTCTGGGTTTTGTGGACATGTACATGTGGGGGTTGGGCAAGCCAGAGTCTGAGCTGCTTCCATAGCTCCCATAGTGGGTCCAGGTACATGATCACTGCAATCCTGTGACCTGATATCAGTGGATCTGCACCAGTGGCCTGCTGAAAATAATACCTGAAAGTCACTAGAACCAATTGCCAACATATCCACAGTTAAGGTGGGACTGAGAGCAGTGACAGCAACAGTGTACTTTGTGAGCCTGCACAATCGGCAAAAGGGGACACAACAGAGCACAATCACAGGTGAACAACTCCTGAGGATGAATACTCAGTGGCTTCTCTCCTAGTGGGAGTGCTCCAATCCCACCTACCTCACACTACAGATCAGAAACACTGGTAAGAAACAGATCTAGGGGCCTCTACTCCAACAACTAGGGAGCAGACCCTACCCCTGACAGGGCAGTGAGAACTACAGAGCAAAGGGGATGTCCTGTTCAATACCCAGGGCAGGCTCTTGTCACCTCAACACCAGTCAAACACCCATCAAGGGGATAAGAGCCAGTATACATTGTGGAAAGAGGTGGCAGTCATCCATACTAATAACAGCCCTTACACACACAAAAAAAATTATATATATGTGTATGTATGTATATATCTATATCTATACATACAGACACATGCAGGCTACACAGCGATGTCCTCATAAAAAAAAAAAAAGCCCTCCAAGACAGTCTGAGGGTCTGGCCTTGAGAGGAAGAACCCCCAGAACATTTAGCCTGGAAGACCAGTGGGGCTTGAGTGCAGGAACTCCACAGGGCTGGGGGAAACAGAGACTCCACTCTTGGAGAGCACACACAAGGTCTCATGTGCACTGGGACACAGCACAAAGGGAGCAGACAAAAGAAGCAAGAGGAACTACAATCCTGCAGCCTGTAGAAAGGAGACCACAAACAAAGTAAGGTAGACAAAATGAGACAACAGATAAATATGTTGCAGAGAAAGGAGTAAGATAAAAACCTATGAGAGCAACTAAATGAAGAGGAGACAGGCAATCTACCTGAAAACGAATTCAGAGTAATGATAGTAAAGGTGATCCAAGATCTTGGAAAAAGAATGGAGGCATGGATCGAGAAGAGAAATGTTTGTAAAAGACCTAGAAGAACTAAAGAACAAACAAACAGAGATGGACAATACAATGACTGAAATGAAAAATACAGTAGAAGGAATCAATAGCAGAAAAGCAAAAGCTAAGAAAATTCAGCACCACCAAAACAGCTGTACAACAAATGCTGAAAGAAATTCTTTAGGCAGGAGGAAAAACAAGAGGTCACAACTAGAAACAAGAAAATCACAAATGGGAAAGCTCACTGGTACAGCCAAAATTACAGTAAAAGCAGGAAATTATCCATATACAGATATGATATCAAAAGCAGCAAGCATGAGAAGAGGAGAGTACAAATGCAGGAAATGGGAATTGTGTTTGAAATTAAGAGACCAACAGCTTAAAATAATCATGTTTATATATAGACTGTTATATCAAAACCTCATGAGAAATGAAAACCAAAAATCTATAATAGATACACACAACAAAAAAGAAAAATCAACCCAAACAAAGCACTAAAGATTGTCATAAAATCACAAGAGAAGAGAACAAAAGAGGAAGAAAAGAAAAAACTACAAAAACAAACCCAAAACAATTAGGAAAATGGTAACAGGAACATAAATATCTATAATTACCTTAAATGTAAATGGATTACATGCTCCAACCAAAAGGCACACTCACTGAATGGGTACAAAAATGAGACCTATATATATGCTGTCTACAAGAGACCCACTTAAGACCTAGGGACACATACAGACTGAAAGTGACAGGATGGAAAAAAATATTCCATGCAAATGGAAATCAAAAGAAAGTTGGAGAAGCAATACTCATATCAGAAGAAATCAATTTTAAAATAGAGACTGTTACAAGACACAAGGAAAGACACTACATAATGATCAAAGGATCAATGCAAGAAGAAAATATAACAGTTGTAAATATATATGAACTCAACATAGGACCACCTCAATATATAAGGCAACAGCCATAAATGCTAACAGCAATAAAAGGGGAAATCGACAGTAGCACAACAATACTGGGGAACTTAACACCTAACTTATACCAATGGAGAGGTCACCCAGACAGAAACTTAATAAGGAAACACAAGCCTTAAATGACACATTAGACCAGATAAGCTTAATTGATATTTATAGGACATTCCATCTTAAAACGACAGAATACACTTTCTTCTCAAGTGCAAATGGAACATTCTCCAGGATAGGTCACACCTTGAGTCACAAATCAAGGGTCAGTAAATTTAAGAAAATTGAAATCATATCAAGCATGTTTTCCATCCACAATGCTATTAGATTAGAAATCAATTACAGAAAAATATACTGTAAAAACACAAACACGTGGAGGCTAAACAATGTGTTACTAAACAACCAGTGGATCACTGAAGAAATCAAAGAGGAAATCAAAAAATACTTAGAGACAAATGACAATGAAAACATGATAATCCAAAACCTATATGACACAGCAAAAGCTGTTCTAAGAGAAATGTTCATAGCAATACAAACTTACCTCAGCAAACAAGAAAAATCTCAAATAAACAACCTAATGTTACACCTGAAGCAACTAGAAAAAGAAGAACAAACAAAACCCAAAGTTAGTGGAAGGAAGGAAGGCATAAAGATCAGAGCAGAAATAAATGAAATAGAAACAAAGAAAACAATAGCAAAGATCAATGAAAGTAAAAGCTGATTTTTTGAGCAGATAAACAAAACTGATAAAACTTTAGCCAGACTCATCGAGGAAAAAAAGGGAGAGGACTCAAATCAATACAGTTAGAAATTAAAAAGGAAAAGTTACAACAGACACCATAGAAATACAAAGGATCATAAGAGACTATACTAACAGCAACTATATGCCAATAAAATGGACAACCCTGATGAAATTGACAAATTCTTAGAAAGGTACAACCTTGCAAGATTGAACCAGGAAGAAATAGAAAATATGAACAGACCAATCTCAAGTACTGAAATTGAAACTGTGACTTTAAAACTTCCAACAAACAAAAGTCCAGGACCAGATGGCTTCACAGATGAATTCTATCAAAAATTTAGAGAAGTTAACACCTACCCTTCTGAAATCCTTCCAAAAATTTGCAGAGGAAGGAACACTCCCAAACTCATTCCATGAGGCCACCATCATCCTGATCCAAAACCAGACAAAGATACAAGAAAAAAGAAAATTAGAGAACAATATCCCTGATGAACACAGACAAAAAATCCTCAACAAAATACTAACAAACAGAATGCAACAACACATAAAAAATTCATACACCATGATCAAGTGTAATTTACCCTATGGATACAATGATTCTTCAACACCCACAAATCAATCAATGTGATACACCACATTAAAAAAACAAACTGAAGAATGAAAACCACATGATCATCTCAATAGATGCAGAACAATCTTTTGACAAAATTCAATACAAGTTTATGATAAAAACTCTTCAGGAAGTGGTAATAGAGGGAACCTACCACAAAGAAATAAAGGCCATGAAATGATAAACCCACAGCAAATATCATTATCAATGGTGAAAAAGTGAAAGCATTTCCTCTAAGATCAGGAACATGACAAGGATTTTCACACTCACCACTTTTATTCAGCATAGTTTTGGAAGTCACAGCCATGAAAATCAGAGAAGAAAAAGAAAAAGAAATTAAAAGAATCCAAATTGGAGAAGAAGAAGTAAAACTCACTGTTTGCAGATGACATGATAGTATGCATAGAAAATCCTAAAGATGATATCAGAAAACTACTAGAGCTCATCAATGAACTTGGTATAGTTGCAGGATACAAAATTAATATACAGAAATCACCTGCATTCTTATGCACTAACAAGAAAATATCAGAAAGAGAAATTGAAGAAACAATCCCATTTACCATTGCATCATAAAGAATAAAATACCTAGGACTAAACCTCTTTAAGGAGGCAAAAACCTGTACTCAGAAAACTGTAAGATACTGAAGAAAAAAAATCAAAGGTGACAAAACAGATGGAGAGATATACTATGTTCTTGGATTGGAGGAATCAATTTTGTCAAAATGACTATACTACCTGAAGCAATCTACAGATTCAATGCAATCATTTCTATCAAATTACCAATGGCATTTTTCACAGAATTGGAACAAAAAAATTACAATTTTTTTGGAAACACAAAAGACAACGAATAGCCAAAGCAATGTTGAGAAAGAACAATGGATGTGGAGGAATCAGGCTTCCTGACTTCAGATTATACTGCAAAGCTACATGAAAAGGTGCTCAACACCACTAATTATTAGAGAAATGTAAATCAAAACTACAATGAGCTATCACCTCACACCAGTCAGAATGGCCATCATCAAATAATCTACAAACAATAAATGGTAGAGAGAGTGTGGAGAAAAGGGAGCCCTCTTACACTGTTGTGATTGTAAATTGGTACAACCACTATGGTGAACAGTATGGATGTTCCTTAACAAACTAAAAATAGAGCTATCATATGATCCAGCAATCCCACTTCTGGGCATATATGGGAAGGAAATGGTAATTCGAAAATATACACACACCACAATATTCATTGCAGAACTATTTACAGTAGCCAGGACATGGAAGTAATCTAAATGTCCATCAACAGAGGAATGGATAAAGAAGATGTGGTACATATATACAATGGAATATTACTCAGCCATAGAAAAGAACTAAATCATGCCATATGCCACAACATGGATGGACCTAGAGCTTTTCATACCCAGTGACATAAGTCAAAGACAAATATCATATGATATTGCTTATATGAGGAATCTACAAATATGATACAAATGAAGTATTTTACAAAACAGAAATAGAGTCAAAGATGTAAAAAAAAAACATGGTTACAATGGGGAAGGGGGGAAGAAATAAACTGGAAGATTGGGATTGACATATACATGCTACTATATATGAAACAGATAACTAATAAGAACTTACTGTATAGCACAGGGAACTCTACTCAATACTCTGTAATTGTCTATATGAGAAAAGAATCTAAAAAAGAGTGGACATATATATATATGTATAACTGATTCACTTTGCTGTATGCCTGAGACTAACACCACAACATTGTATATCACTATACTCCAATTAAAAATTAAAAGAAAGATAGTGTTGTCTATGTACTTCAGAGAGGACCTAAAACAGAAGGCATGGAGGGAGGGGTCTGTCCCTGGAAGACCCCATAGGATTCTGCTCAGTTACAATTGTTTTCTTAATTTCATTTCTGGGCTGTTCATTGCTGATGTATAGGAATACAGTTTTTTGTGTATTGGTCCTGTACCCTTCTACCTTGCTGAACTGGTTCATTAATTTTAATAGTTTGTTTTTTATTGAATTCCTTAGCACTTTGTATGTACAAGAAAATGGTACATACAGATATAGATAGTTTTCCATCTTTACTTCCACTCTGGATACATTTTATTTCTTTATCTTGTCTTATTACCCTGCTAGAATTTCCAGTTCACGGTTGAATACAAGTGGTGACAGCAGACACTCTATTTCATTATTGGTCTTAAAAGTAAAGCATTCAGGGCTTCCCTGGTGGTGCAGTGGTTGACAGTCTGCCTGCCAATGCAGGGGACATGGGTTCGTGCCCCAGTCCGGGAGGATCCCACATGCCGCGGAGCAGCTGGGCCCATGAGCCATGCCATGGCCACTGAGCCTGCACGTCCGGAGACTGTGCTCTGCAACGGGAGAGGCCACAACAGTGAGAGGCCCGCGTACCGCAAAAAAAAAAAAAAAAAGGAAAGTATTCAGATTTTCACGATTAAGTATGATGTCAGCTTTTAGTTTTCACTATTAAATATGATGTGGGATTTTCTTTGATACACATTATCATATTGAGGACGTTCTCTACTATTCCTAATTTGTTGAGTCATTAGTTGTGAAAAGGTGTTGGATTTTGTGAAATGCTTTTTCTGCATTTACTGAGGTGATAATATGTTTCTTATCCTTTATTGTATTAATACGGTGTATTGTATTGACTGACTGATCTTCAGATACTGTGAAAGAACTCTGCATTCCTGAGGTAAATTCCATGTTGTTATTTTATATGTTGCTGGATTTGGATTGCTAGTGTTTTGCTGAGGATTTTACATCTATTTCTGTAGTTTTCTTATAGTGTCTTCGTCTGATTTTTCCATCTAGGTAATAAATACTCATAGAATGAGTTGAGAAGTGTACCTCCACTTCTATTTTTTGGAATAGTCTGTGAAGGATTAGTATTAATTCTTCGTTAAATGTTTTACAGAATTCACCAGTGAAGGCCTTTGGGTCTGAGTTTTCTTTGTGGGAAGTTTTGCAGTTGTGTTTTGTTTGTTTGTTTTAGAAAGAGAAAATTTAAAATTCCATACAAGGGTTAGAATATTAGATAAAATATAATCATCAATTTATCTATAGCAAACACAGTGTAAAATCGGATTGCTTTCACAACACTGTATACAATTATGAATCTAGATTTTTACATTATAAAATGTATCTTGGAGATCCTTTTATATATATACATAAAGAGCTTCTTCACAGTATTTTCAGCTTCATATTATTCCATTATATTGTTGTATAATAATTTAGTTTGTCAGTCTTCTACTGGTGGACACTGAGGTTGTCTCCAAGACATTTGTTATTATCAACAATACTACAAGGAATGACAGCACATAGGTCACTTTGCTCACATGCAGTTTTATAAGATAAATTTTTGGAAGTGGAATTTTTGGGATAAAGTGTGTATCCATTCATAATTTTGATGAGATAGCCAAATTTCCTCCAAAGTAGATATATGTGGGAAGTTTTAAAATTACTAATCCAAACTTTTTATTTGTTATAGGCTTATTCATATTTCTTTTTGATTCAATTTTGGTAGTTTGTATCTTCTTTAAAAATTTTTCCATTTCATCTAAGTTGTCTAATTTACTAGCATAGAGTTCTTCATAGTATTCCTTTGTAGTTCTTTCAATTTTTTTTAACATATTTATTGGGGTATAATAGCTTTACAATGGTGTGTTAGTTTCTGCTTTAAAACAAAGTCAATCAGTTATACATATACATATGTTCCCATATCTCTTCCCTCTTGTGTCTCCCTCTCTCCCACCCTCCCTATCCCACCCCTCCAGGTGGTCACAAAGCACCGAGCTGATCTCCCTGTGCTATGCAGCTGCTTCCCACTAGCTGCCTACCTTACGTTTGGTAGTGTATATATGTCCATGCCTCTCTCTCGCTTTGTCACAGCTCACACTTCCCCTTCCCCATATCCTCAAGTCCATTCTCTAGTAGGTCTGTGTCTTTATTCCTGTCTTACCCCTAGGTTCTTCATGACATTTTTTTCCTTAAATTCCATATATATGTGTTAGCATATGGTATTTGTCTCTCTCTTTCTGACTTATTTCACTCTGTATGACAGACTCTAGGTCTATCCACCACATTACAAATAGCTCAATTTCGTTTCTTTTTATGGCTGAGTAATATTCCATTGTATATATGTGCCATATCTTCTTTATCCATTCATCCGATGATGGGCACTTAGGTTGTTTCCATCTCCGGGCTATTGTAAATAGAGCTGCAATGAACATTTTGGGACATGACTCTTTTTGAATTATGGTTTTCTCAGGGTATATGCCCAGTAGTGGGATTGCTGGGTCATATGGTAGTTCTATTTGTAGTTTTCTAAGACATCTCCATACTGTTCTCCATAGTGGCTGTACCAATTCACATTCCCACCAGCAGTGCAAGAGTGTTCCCTTTTCTGCACACCCTCTCCAGCATTTATTGTTTCTAGATTTTTTGATGATGGCCATTCTGACTGGTGTGAGATGATATCTCATTGTAGTTTTGATTTGCATTTCTCTAATGATTAATGATGTTGAGCATTCTTTCATGTGTTTGTTGGCAATCTGTATATCTCCTTTGGAGAAAAGTCTATTTAGGTCTTCTGCCAATTTTTGGATTGGGTTGTTTGTCTTTTTGTTATTGAGCTTCATGGGCTGCTTGTAAATTTTGGAAATTAATCCTTTGTCAGTTGCTTCATTTGCAAATATTTTCTCCCATTCTGAGGGTTGTCTTTTGGTCTTGTTTATGGTCTCCTTTGCTGTGCAAAAGCTTTGAAGTTTCACTAGGTCCCATTTGTTTACTTTTGTTTTTATTTCCATTTCTCTAGGAGGTTGGTCAAAAAGGATATTGCTGTGATTTATGTCATAGAGTGTTCTGCCTATGTTTTCCTCTAAGAGTTTGATAGTTTCTGGCCTTACATTTAGGTCTTTAATCCATTTGAGCTTATTTTTGTGCATGGTGTTAGGGAATGATCTAATCTCATACTTTTATGTGTACCTGTCCAGTTTCCCCAGCACCACTTATTGAAGAAGCTGTCCTTTCTCCACTGTACATTCCCGGCTTCTTTATCAAAGATAAGGTGACTATATGTGCATGGGTTTATCTCTAGACTTTCTATCCTGTTCCATTGATCTATCTTTCTGTTTTTGTGCCAGTACTATACTGTCTTTATTATTGTAGCTTTGTAGTATAGTCTGAGGTCAGGGAGCCTGATTCCTCCAGCTCCTTTTTTCATTCTCAAGATTGCTTTGGCTATTTGCGGTCTTTTGTGTTTCCATACAAATTGGGAAATTTTTTGTTGTGGTTCTGTGAACAACACCAGTGGTAGTTTGATAGGGATTGCATTGAATCCGTAGATTGCTTTGGGTGGAGGAGTCATTTTCACAATGTTGATTCTTCCAATCCAAAAACATGGTATATCTCTCCACCTATTTGTATCATCTTTAATTTCTTTCATCAGTGTCTTATAATTTTCTGCATACAGGTCTTTCGTCCTTTAGGTAGGTTTATTCCTAGATATTTTATTCTTTTTGTTGCAATGGTAAATGGGAGTGTTTTCTTGATTTCACTTTCAGATTTTTCATCATTAGTGTATAGGAATGCCAGAGATTTCTGTGCATAAATTTTGTATCCTGCTACTTTACCAAATTCATTAATTAGCTCTAGTAATTCTCTGGTAGCATCTTTAGGATTCTCTATGTATAGTATCATGTCATCTGCAAACAGTGACAGATTTACTTCTTCTTTTCTGATTTGGAATCCTTTTATTTCCTTTTCTTCTCTGATTGCTGTGGCTAAAACTTCCAAAACTATGTTGAATAATAGTGGTGAGAGTGGACAACCTTGTCTTGTTCCTGATCTTAGTGGAAATGCTTTCAGTTTTTCACCATTGAGGATGATGTTGGCTGTGGGCTTGTCATATATGGCCTTTATTATGTTGAGGTAAGTTCCCTCTATGCCTACTTTGTGCAGGGTTTTTATCATAAGTGGGTGTTGAATTTTGTCAAAAGCTTTCTCTGCATCTATTGAGATGATCATATGGTTTTTCTCCTTCAATTTGTTAATATGGTTTATCACATTGATAGATTTGCATATATTGAAGAATCCTTGCATTCGTGGAATAAACCCCACTTGATCATGGTGTATGATCCTTTTAATGTGCTGTTGGATTCTGTTTGCTAGTATTTTGTTGAGGATTTTTGCATCTATGTTCATCAGTGATATTGGCCTGTAGTTTTCTTTCTTTGTGACATCCTTGTCTGGTTTTGGTATCAAGGTGATGGTGGCCTCGTAGAATGAATTTGGGAGTGTTCCTCCCTTTGCCATATTTTGGAAGAGTTTGAGAAGGATAGGTGTTAGCTCTTCTCTAAATGTTTGATAGAATTTGCCTGTGAAGCCGTCTGGTCCTGGGTTTTTGTTTGTTGGAAGATTTTTTTTTTTTTTTGCAGTATGTGGGCCTCTCACTGTTGTGGCCTCTCCCGTTGCGGAGCACAGGCTCTGGACGAACAGGCTCAGTGGCCATGGCTCACAGGCCCAGCTGCTCTGCGGCATGTGAGATCTTCCCAGACCGGGGCACCAACCCGTGTCCCCTGCACCAGCAGGCCAACCCTCAACCACTGTGCCACCAGGGAAGACCTTTGGAAGATTTTTAATCCCAGTTTCAATTTCAGTGCTTGTGATTGGTCTGTTCATATTTTCTATTTCTTCCTGATTCAGTCTTGGCTGGTTGTGCATTTCTAAAAAAAATTGTCCATTTCTTCCAGATTGTCCATTTTATTGGCATAGAGTTGCTTGTAGTAATCTCTCATGATCTGTTGTATTTCTGCAGTGTCAGTTGTTACTTCTCCTTTTTCATTACTAATTCTATTGATTTGAGTCTTCTCCCTTTTTTTCTTAATGAGTCTGGCTAATGGGTTATCTATTTTGTTTATCTTCTCAAAGAACTAGCTTTTAGTTTTATTGATCTTTGCTATCGTTTCCTTCATTTCTTTTTCATTTATTTCTGATTTGAATTTTATGATTTCTTTCCTTCTGCTAACTTTGGGGGGGTTTTTTGTTCTTCTTTCTCTAATTGCTTTAGATGCAAGGTTAGGTTGTTTATTCGAGATGTTTCCTGTTTCTTAAGGTGGGCTTGTATTGCTATAAACTTCCCTCTTATAACTGCTTTTGCTGCATCCCACAGGTTTTGGTTCATCGTGTCTCCATTGTCATTTGTTTCTAGGTATTTTTTTATTCCCTCTTTGATTTCTTCAGGGATCACTTCATTATTAAGTGGTGTATTCTTTAGCCTCCATGTGTTTGTATATTTTTACAGATCTTTTCCTGTAATTGATATCTATTCTCATAGTGTTGTGGTCAGAAAAGATACTTGATACAATTTCAATTTTCTTAAATTTACCAAGGCTTGATTTGTGACCCAAGATATGATCTATCCTGGAGAATGCTCCAGGAGAACTTGAGAAAAATGTGTATTCTGTTATTTTTGGATGGAGTGTCCTATAAATATCAATTAAGTCCATCTTGTTTAATGTATCATTTAAAACTTGTGTTTCCTTATTTATTTTCATTTTGGATGATCTGTCCATTGGTGAAAGTTGGGTGTTAAAGTCCCCTACTATGAAAGTGTTACTGTTGATTTCCCCTTTTATGGCTGTTAGTATTTGCCTTATGTATTTAGGTTCTCCTATGTTCAGTGCATACATATTTACAATTGTTATATGTTCTTGGATTGATCCCTTGATCATTATGTAGTGTCCTTCTTTGTCTCTTCTAATAGTCTTTATTTTAAAGTCTATTTTGTCTGATATGAGAGTTGCTACTCCAACTTTCTTTTGGTTTCCATTTGCGTGGAATATCTTTCTCCATCCCCTTACTTTCAGTCTGTATGTGTCTCTAAGTCTGATGTGGGTCTCCTGTAGACAGCATATATATGGGTCTTGTTTTGAATCCATTCAGCCAATCTGTGTCTTTTGGTGGGAGCATTTAGTCCATTTACATTTAAGGTAATTATCTATATGTATGTTCCTATTCCCATTTTGTAAATTGTTTTGGGTTCATTATTGTAGGTCTTTTCCTTCTCATGTGTTTCTTGCCTAGAGAATCTCCTTTAGCATTTTTTGTAAAACTGGTATTGTGGTGCTTACTTTTCTTAGGTTTTGCTTGTCTGTAAAGGTTTTAATTTCTCTATCGAATCTGAATGAGATCCTTCCTGGTTAGAGTAATCTCAGTTGTAGGTTCTTCCCTTTCATCACTTTAAATATGTCCTGCCAGTCCCTTCTGGCTTGCAGAGTTTCTGCTGAGAGATCATCTGTTAACCTTATGGGGATTCCCTTGTGTGTTATTTGTTGCTTCTCCCTTGCTGCTTTTAATATTCTTTCTTTGTATTTAATTTTTGACAGTTTGATTAATATGTGTCTTGGTGTATTTCTCCTTGGATTTATCCTGTATGGGACTCTGTGCTTCCTGGACTTGATAACTATTTCCTTTCCCATATTAGGGAAGTTTTCAACTATAATCTCTTCTAATATTTTCTCAGTCCCTTTCTTTTTCTCTTCTTCTGGAACACCTATAATTCAAAAGTTGGTGCATTTAATGTTGTCCCAGATATCTCTGAGACCGTCTTCAGTTCTTTTCATTCTTTTTTCTGTATTCTGCTCTGCAGTAGTTTTTTCCACTATTTTATCTTCCAGGTCACTTATCCATTCTTCTGCCTCAGTTATTCTGCTATTGATCCCATCTAGAGTATTTTTAATTCCATTTATTGTGTTGTTCATCGTTGTTTGTTTCATCTTTATTTCTTCTAGGTCCTTGTTAAATGTTTCTTGCATTTTTTCTATTCTATTTCCAAGATTTTGGATCATCTTTACTATCATTATTCTGAATTCTTTTTCAGGTAGACTGGCTATTTCCTCTTCATTTGTTAGGTCTGGTGGGTTTTTATCTTGCTCCTTCATCTTCTGTGTGTTTTTCTGTCTTCTCATTTTGCTTATCTTACTGTCTTTGGGGGTCTCCTTTTTGCAGGCTGCAGGTTCATAGTTCCCATTGTTTTTGGTATCTGTCCCCAGTGGCTAAGGTTAGTTCAGTGGGTTGTGTAGGCTTCCTGGTGGAGGGGATTAGTCCCTGTGTTCTGGAGGATGAGACCGGATCTTGTCTCTCTGGTGGGCAGGTCCACATCTGGTGGTGTGTTTTGGGGTGTCTGTGGACTTATTATGATTTTAGGCATCCTCTCTGCTAATGGGTGGGGTTGTGTTCCTGTTTTGCTAGTTGTTTGGCATAGGGTTCCAGCACTGTAGCTTGCTGGTCATTGAGTGAAGCTCGGTGCTGGTGTTGAGATGGAGATCTCTAGGAGATTTTCACTATTTGATATTATGTGGAGCTGGGAGGTCTCTTGTTGACCAGTGTCCTGAAGTTGGCTCTCCCACCTCAGGGGCACAGCACTGACTCCTGGCTGCAGCACAAAGAGCCTTTCATCCACATGGCTCTGAATAAAAGGGAGAAAAAGTAGATAGAAATAATTAGTAGAACTAGGAAGAGAGAAAGAAAGAAAGAAAGAAAGAAAGAAAGAAAGAAAGAAAGAAAGAAAGAAAGAAAGAAAGAAAGAAAGAAAGAAAGGAAGGAAGGAAGGAAGGAAGGAAGGAAGGAAGGAAGGAAGGAAAGAAAAGAAGGAAAGAAAGAAAGGAGGAAGGGAGGGATGGAGGAAAGGAGGGATGGATGGTGGGAGGAAGGAAGGAAGGAAGGATGGAAGGAAGGAAAAAAGAAAGAAAGAAAGAAGATAACGTAAAATAAAATAAAGTAAAATATAATAAAGTTATTAAATTAAAATATAATTATTAAGATAAACGTTTAAAAAAAAAAACAAAAAGCGGACAGATAGAACCTTAGGACAAATGGTGGAAGCAAAGCAAAGCAAAGCCATACAGAAGCATACACATACACACTCACAAAAAGAGGAAAAGGGGAAAAAATCATAAATCTTGCTCTCAATGTCCACCTCCTCAATTTGGGATGATTTGTTGTGTAAAGGAGGGAAGGAAAGAAAGAAAGAAAGAAAGAAAGAAAGAAAGAAAGAAAGAAAGAAAGAAAGAAAGAAAGAAAGAAAGAAAGAAAGAAAGAAAGAAAGAAAGAAAGAAAGAAAGAAAGAAAGAAAGAGAAAGAAAGAAAGAAAGAAAAGAAAGAAAGAAAGAAAAGAAAAGAAAGAAAGAAAGAAAGAAGATAAAATAAAATAAAGTTATTAAAATTAATTATTAAGAAGAAAAAAAAAAGGTGGATGGATAGACCCCTAGGACAAATGGTGGAAGCAAAGCTCTACAGACAAAATCTCACACAGAAGCATACACACTCACAAAAAGAGGAAAAGGGGAAAAAATCATAAATCTGACTCTCAAAGTCCACTTCCTCAATTTGGGATGAATCGTTGTCTATTCATGTATTCCACAGATGCAGGGTACATCAAGTTGATTGTGGAGCTTTAATCCACTGCTTCTGGGCCTGCTGGGAGAGATTTCCCTTTCTCTTCTTTGTTCTCACAGCTCCCAGGGGCTCAGCTTTGGATATGACCCCGCCTCTGTGTGTAGGTAGCTGGAGGGCGTCTGTTTTTCGCCCCGAAAGGATGGGGTTAAAGGAGCCGCTGATTTGGGGGCTCTGGCTCACTCAGGCTGGGGGAAGGGAAGGGCACGGATTTTGGCGTGCGTCTGCGATGCCAGCGTGACATTGCACCAGCCTGAGGCTCACCATGCGTTCTCCCGGGGATGTTGTCCCTGGATCCCGGGAACCTGGCAGTGGCGGGCTGCACAGGCTCCCCAGAAGGGAGGTGTGGATAGTGACCTGTGCTCACACACAGGCTTCTTGGTGGCGACAGCAGCAACCTTAGCGTCTCATGCCCGTCTCTGGGGTCCGCGCTTTTATCCATGGCTCACGCCCATCTCTGGAGCTCCTTTAAGCAGCGCTGTTAATCCCCTCTCCTCACGCACCAGGAAACAAAGAGGGAAGAAAAGGTCTCTTGCCTCTTCGGCAGGTCCAGACCTTTTCCTGGACTCCTCCCGGCTAGCCGTGGTGCACTAACCCCTTCAGGCTGTGTTCACACCGCCAACCCCAGTTCTCTCCCTGTGCTCCGACCAAAGCCCGAGCCTCAGCTCGCAGCCCCGCCCACCCCGGCGGGTGAGCAGACAAGCCTCTCGGGCTGGTGAGTGCCGGTCGGCACCGATCCTCTGTGCGGGAATCTCCCCGCTTTGCTCTCTGCACTCTTGTTGCTGCACTGTCTTCTGTGGCTCTGAAACTCCCCCATTCCGCCACCCGCAGTCTCCGCCTGCAAAGGGTCTTCCTAGTGTGTGGAAACCTTTCCTCCTTCACAGCTCCCTCCCACTGGTGCAGGTCCCATCCCTATTCTTTTGTCTCTGTTTTTTCTTTTTTTCTTTTGCCCTACCCAGGTACGTGGGGGAGTTTCTTGCCTTTTGGGAGGTCTCAGGTCTTCTGCCAGCCTTCAGTAGGTGTTCTGTAGGAGGTGTTCCACGTGTAGATGTATTTCTGGTGTATCTGTGGGGAGGAAGGTGATCTCCACATCTTACTCTTCCGCCATCTTCCCCAGACCCGTCCTTTTAATTTTTATAAAGTTGGTAGTTATGGCCCCTCTTTCATTCTTGATTTTAGTAATTTGAGTCTTCTCTAATTTTTCTTGGTCAATCTAGCTAAACGTTTGCAAATTTTGTTGACCTTTTACAAGACACACCTTTTGGTTTCATTTTTCTCTATTGTTTTCTGACTTCAAATTCAGTTATTTCTGCTCTCAACTTTATTTCCTTTTTTTCTGCTTGCTCTGAGTGTAGTTTGCTCATCACTTCCTAGTTTGTTATGATGGAATGTTAGGTTTTTGATTTGAGAACTTTCTTCTCTTTTAATATCAATATTTTCAAATACACATTTAAGAATTTCTTCATAATTCTTATGAAGTCTCATAAGCTGTGAAATGTTTGCTTTGTTTTCATTCACCTTAAAGAATTTTCTAATTTTCCTCATGATTTCTCTTTTGATTCATTGATTATTTAGTAGTGTGTCATTTAATTTCAACACATTTGTGTATTTCCAGGTTTCCTTATTTCAGATTTCTAATTTCATTCCTATGTGATTAGAGAGTATACTTTGTATGATTTCAGTTCTTTTAAATATATTGAGGCTTGGCTTATGATCTCTGTGGTCTGTCCTGGAGATTGTTACATGTGCACTAGAGAAAAATGTGTATTCCATTGTTAAGTCTGGTTAGTTTATAGTTTTTTAGGGTTTCTTGCATCTCTTATATTTCCTAATTGCTCTTCTGTCTAGTAGCTCTATCCAGTTTTCAAAATGGAGTATTGACATCTCCAACTATTTTTACTGAATTCCCTATTTCTCACTTCAATTTTGCCAGTTATTACTTCATACGTTTTGAGGCTTTGTTGTTAGGTGCATATATGTCTATAATTGTTATATATCTGTTATGGATTTGACTCTCTCAACTTACAAAATGTTACTTTTCTTTAGTAACAGTTTTTGTCTTAAAGTTTATTTTGTTTGATATTTGTATAGACACTCCAGTTATCTTCTTGTTACTACTTGCATGGTATATCTTTTTCTATCCTTTTAATTTCAACTTACTTGTGCCTTTGAATTTATCATTTGTCTATTATAGATAGCATGCAGTTGTTTTTATTTTAATCCATTCTGCTAATCTCTGCTTTTCATAAGAGTATTTAATTCAATTATATTTAAGGTAATTACTGATGAGGAAGGACTTACTTCCACTGTTTACACATTTGTTTCCTACATGTTTTATGGCACTTTTTTGTTACTCTATTCTTCTATTACTATCTTTATTAATGTGTGTTATGTACATATTTCTTAGTGTACCTTTTAAATTTATTTCCTGTTTCTTTTATCATATATTAAATATTTTTTAGTTGCTATCTCAGAGATTACAGTTAGCACCTTAACTTAAAAGAATCTAGTTAGGATTAATACTAACTTAATTTCAGTAATATACAAAACTTTGTTCCAATATACCTCCATCCCCCATCTCCTTTGTGCTATAATTGTCATAGAAATTATGTATTTATACATCATAAGCACACTGACATTTTTATAATTATTGCTTTATGATGTTGGCTTTTAAAATAAATTGGAAAAGAAAAGTGCTACAATCAAAAATATTCATACTGGCTTATAATATTTACTTTTGTAGTTACTGTACTGCTGCTTTTATCTTTTCATGTTGATTTGAGTTACTGTCTAGAGTCATTCCATTTAGTCCTTTTTTTTGGAACACTTTGAAGATGTCATCTAACTGTATTCTGGCCTCCAAGGTTTTTGATAAGAAATTGGTGATTAATATTATTGAGGATCACTTGTATGCAATGTCATTTTTTCTTCTGCTTTAGAATTTCTCTTTGTCTTTAACTTTCATGAATTTAATTATGATATATCTAGGTTTGTACTTCTTTGAGATTTTTCCACTTGGAGTTCATTGAGCTTTTTGGATGTATAGATAACTATTTTTCATCATATTTAGTAAGTTTGATAATTATTACTTCAAATATTCCCTCCCTTCTCTTCTCCTTTTAGAATCCACATTATGTGTATAGTAGGATTTTTGATGATGTCCCACACATCTCTGAGGCACTGTTTATTATTCTCCATTAACTTGTTTTTTTTTCTGCTCTTCAGCCCAAATAATCTCTATTGACCTATCTTTAAGTTTTCAGATTTTTTTTAACCAACTCAGATCTATTGTTGATCTGCTGTAGTGAATTTTTCATTTCAGTTGTAATTTTGACTATAGTATTTCTATATTTTTAAATGATAGATGATTTCTATGTTTTCTTATGTATAATTTCTGTTTTTCTCTTTAGCAAGAAATCATTCTCATACTTTAAATTTGTAAGCATGGTTTTCTTGAGTTCTTTGATTATATTTAAAATAACTGATTTTAAGTATATGTCAACTAATTTCAAAATCTAAGCTTAAGGAATTTTCCGTTGGCTTTCTCTTGCTACTAGGAATGTATCAAATGTTTTGTTTCCTTTCATGTTTCATACTTTTTGTTGAAAACTGGACATTTGAGATAGTATATTGCAACAATGCTGGTATCAAACATGTCTATTTCTCTAGAGTTTGTTGTTGTTTCTGGGCTTTTGTTGTTTCCCTTTTTGCTGCTTATTTGTTTTGCAATTATACTGGATTAATTCTGTAGCTTCTGTATCCTCTGTACTATGCAGCCACTGAGTTCC
Source organism: Lagenorhynchus albirostris (assembly GCF_949774975.1). Lineage (NCBI taxonomy): Eukaryota > Metazoa > Chordata > Mammalia > Artiodactyla > Delphinidae > Lagenorhynchus > Lagenorhynchus albirostris. The sequence continues at coordinate 82,906,664 of NC_083103.1, forward strand.
CTGGTAGATTTTTAAATTTTTAAGTTATAATTATTTTCATTTTTTACCATGTCCCTCTATGGTCACCCTTGGGTCAGTGTAATTCAGTGATCAGCACATAATCTGTCAGAAGATTACCGTAAATACTTTATTTGTCTTCAATCCCTTACCAAGAAGAATTGTGTGTGGAGGTACATCTTCAAACTTTGGACAGTTTACAAAGGAGCCTTAGCTTTCCCTTCCTACTTTTGCAGGGCCATGAGGTCAGTCAGATGACTGGGACCTACTTTTTCTGTTTTTCCTGGTCATGCACATAGCCTCGTACATATGCACAACCTTTAAGATTTAAGATACTCAAGAAATGTCAGCAATTTTCAAAATTTCCTATGGCCATTTATTTTTCCAGGATTTTCTTTTAAATTCACAAACTCTTGTTTGCCCCATCTGAAACTACAGCTTAGGTAGCTGTGATGTTATCAACACTTTGCTATTGTTTCTGGTAGGGCCTGGGGCCTTGGCTTTCTTTTTTTCTTTTTCCTGAGGTGTGCTTTTAGTCATATCAAATAATCTCAACATCCTCGGAGTAGAGGTTTTCTAGGGATCTTCAAGTTTATTAAAAATATTGACTGTGCTCTGAGGATGGTGCTTTTAACAGAGACTCTCCATTGGCTGCAAGGTTTTGGGGATAGAGGGGGAAAAGAATGGAGAATGGCAATGGGTCCAAGTTAAAACATCACAGATCCCACTATTTTATCAAGGTTCAGTAGTTTCTCTTACGTAGACTTTTTTTTTCTTCAGTTTATCTGTGGCATTGATAAATTTTCAGAGTTTGGAAATGATTGATTTAAGTTATTCTCCCAGTACTTTCTTTGCTTTCATGGGAGGATCAGTTTAGCAAAGTCCTTAATCCATCATTGTGGAAGTCAATCCACCTGTTTTTCTTTTAAAAGATATTTTGGCTGACTATAGAATTCCAAGAACTTAGTCCTTTGTCTTCTAGCTTGCATAGTTTCTGTTGAGATGTCTTATGTAATTCTTATGTTTATTCATTGGTGCATAATGTGTTTTTATCTATTTGCTTTTAAGACTTTATCAGTGATTTCTGTCAGCCTAATATGATTTGCTTTAGGGTGTGTGTGTGTGTGTGTGTGTGTGTGTGTTTGTGTGTGTATTTCACTGTTTATTTAGTTCAGACTTCTTTGACTTTGACCTTGGAGTCACAGGTTTAAAGTTTTTGTTAAATTTGGAAGTTTTCTGGTGAATATTTATTAATTTTTTTCTTTCCCTCAAATTTCTCTCATCCTTAGTTGACCTGTTAATATTTGCCTCAGGTCACTGATTCTGTGTTCTTTTGTTTGTTTTAATCTTTTCATCTTACATTTCATTTAGGATAGTTATCACTATGTCTTCAAGTTGAGCCATATTTTCTCCTTACAATATTTAATATTCTGATGATCCCGCCCAGTGTACAATTTATTTCAGATATTGTCATTTTTCACCACCAGAAGTTCCTTTGAGTCTTTTTCTTTCTTCCATTTATCTCCTTATTATGATTTTCTTGTTGGTTTTTGTTTTGTTTTATAGCCTGTTCATATGGAACATATTTAAAATAACTGTTTTAAAGTCTCTTATTTCCATCATCTTTGCAATTTCTACATCCAGTTACATTAAGTAATATTTTTCTGGTTGTGGGTAATATTTTCTTGCTTCTTCATATATCCAGTACTTTTTATTGGATTATGGTTATTAAGAGTTTTACATTGTTGAGTGCTGCTTTTTATTGTATTCTTTTAAAGAAATTAGAATTTTATGCTATATAGTTATATTACATTATAAGTTTGATACCTTTGAAGTTTGTCTTTAAGTTGCTTTGGGGAATATCTAGAGGAATCTTTATTCCTGGGCCAATTTAGCCCCATATTTGATCCATGGTTATTCTTGGATCTCATGTGAATGCCTAATATATTCAAAATAGTCTCTACTCTGACTTAAAGGAAGTTGAACAATGCCAAGCCCTTAGTGAGTGCTGAGAGTTCCACATATTGCAGACTCCTAGTAATTGTCTTTACTCAGAAGTATTTCTTATCTGGCCTCAGTGGGGTTATATTGAGCATATATAAAAATCTCCCAAACTCAATAATAAAAAAGTAAACAATCTCCAAACTAAGCAAGCAATTTTAACAGCTATTTCACCAAAGAAGATATATGGATGGCTAACAAGAACATAAAAAATGTTCAAAGTTATAACTTATCAGGAAATGCAAATTAAAAACATAATGACATACCACTACACACCTATTTGAATGTCTAAAGTAAAATTGACTATACTCAGTGTTGGTGAGAATGTAGAACAGCTAAAATTATCATACTCTGCTTACATGAATACAAAATGGTACAGCCACTTTGGAAAACATTTTGGCAATTTCTTTAAAAAACCCCCCATAAACCTATCATATTATTCAGACATTTATATTGAGTTACTTACCAATGTAAAATGAGAGCAAATGTCCCTACAAATACTTGTCCATTAATATTTATAGCAACTTTATTTCTAATAGCCAAAAACTGGAAATAATTCAAATGTCCAGCAGTAGGTGAATGGATAAGCACATAAAATATTACTCAGCAATGAAAAATGATAAGCTATTTTTATATGCAATAACAAATGAATTTCAAAATAATTACTCTGAGTGAAAGAAGGAAGACCAAACACAAACATAAAAGAGTTCATGCCTTGCCATATCATTACATTATATAACATCCCTGAAATTGCAAACTATCTTTATTTACTGATGTTTATACTTATCATCTTGTGAAATTTTAATATTACATGTAGGATTTTTATTATATGTTATCTTAACTCAAAAATGTTTTTAAAAAATGCTTTTGCCTAAAATATTTAGAGTTGTTTCTGCTTCTTAAGTTAATCTTATTTATACATGGTATGAGTAACTAATATGGAAGCATAGCAGAGGGAGTGATTATATTATCAAAGGGACTGGTAACAATAAAATAGATTATCAATGGTAAATGAAAATTTTCTTGATTGAGAAGAGCATTTCAGTCAGGAGGACCAACTTGGACAAGGATATGGAGGATGAAAATTAAATGGGATGTTTTTGTTAAGGACATTGCATTTTTTGGTTTACCCTTTTTTTTATTTTTAAATTTAATTTAATTTATTTTTTTATACAACAGGTTCTTATTAGTCATCAGTTTTATACACATCAGTGTATACATGTCAATCCCAATCTGTTTTACCCTTTAATTGCCTTTTCTTGGAGAATGACCTGCCTTGCAACCTAAAATACCTATCATCAGAGGAAATCCTGGCATGAAGATTACACGTCTCTATGGGACTTATGTTAAAGTGCAAATGGGTTATAGATTATAACAATATTGCCCAATAGTACTACTTTATCAAGTTGGGATCATCTAAGGCAGTAGGACTCAGAGGCAAAGGAAACAGGAACAAAAATTTCTACCCAGCTTTATTGAGATATAATTGATACATAACATTGTGTAAGTTTAAGGTGTAAAATGTCTTGTTCTGATACACTTATACATCGCAAAATGATTAACACCATAGTGTTAGCTAACACCTCTGTCTCATTACATAGCTGCAATCACGTTTTTTCGTGGTGAGAACATTTAAGGTCCATTCCCTTAAGCAACATTCAAGTCTATAATAAAATATTGTTAATTATGATCACCATGCTGTACAATAGACCCCTAGAACTTATTTATCTTACATAAAAATGGAAGTTTGTGTCTTTCAACCATTCCCATTTTCTCCATTCCCCAGTCCGTGGTAACCAGCATTATAGTCTCTGTTTCTATGAATTTGACTTTTTAAGATTCCACATATGTTGTCATAATATTTGTCTTTTTGTCTGATTTATTTCACTTAGCATAATGCCCTCAAGGTCCATCCATATTGTTACAAATGACAAGACTTCCTTCTTTCTCATGGCTGAATAATATTCTATTGTATATACTGTAGTCCCCCCTTATCTGTAGACGATATGTTCCAAAATCCCCAGTGGATGCCTGAAACTCTAGATAACACTGAAACCTATATATACTATGTTATTTTCTATACATATATACCCATAATAAAGTTTAATTTACAAATTAGGCACAGTAAGAGGTTAACAACAGCTAATAATAAATAGAACAATTATAACAATACACTATAATAAAAAGTAAATGTGGTCTCTCTCTCTCTCTCAAAATACCTTATTCTATTGTACTCACATTTCTTCTTGTGATGATGTACAATGATAAAATGCCTATGTGTTGAGGTAAAGTGAGGTTAATGACACTGGCATTATGACATAGCATTAAGCTGTTATTGACCTTCTGATGTCAGAAAGATGATTATCTTCTTTGGGTGATCCTGGATCACTGAGCCATGATAATTAAATTTATATTGAGTTACTTACCAATGTAAAATGGTTGGAAATCCCAGGGGGATTGGAGTGGGATGGCATGAGATTTCATCACGCTACTCAGAATGGCACACAATTTAAAACTTATGAATTGATTTTTTCTGGAATTGTCCATTTTTTTCAGACCACAGTTGACTGAAGGTAATTGAAAACACAGAAAAAACCACGGGTAAGATTTTGATATATACAATATCTTCTTATGCATCCTTCTGTTGATGGACATTTAGGTTGTCTCCATATCTTGGCTATTGTGAAAACTGCTGCAATAAACATATGAATGTAAATATCTCTTGGAGATCTTGTTTTCATTTCCTTTAGCTCTATACTAGAAGTGGATTCCTGGATCACATTGTAGTTATATTTTAAATTTTTTTGAGAAACCTCTATATTGTTTTCCACGTTGACTACACCAATTTACATTCCCACCAGCAGTGCCCAAGTGTTCTCTTTTCTCCCCATCTTCACCAGCTTTGTTATGTCTTGTCTTCTTTGATGACACCATCCTAATAGGTATGAGGTGATATCTCATTGTGGTTTTGATGTACATTTCCCTGATGATTAATGATGTTGAGCATTTCATGTACTTTTTGGGCATTTGTATGTCTTCTTTGGAAAAAATGTCAGTTCCTTTGCCAATTTTTAAATTTGAATATTTGGGTGGGGTTTTTTTTGTTGTTGTTTGTTTGTTTGATAGGTTTGGGGGGTTTTTTGTTTTTGCTATTGAATTGTAGCATTCTTTATATATTTTGAATATTAACACCTTATCAGATATATGATTTGCAAATATGTTCTCCCATTCCATAGGTTCCCTTTTCATCTTGCTGATTGTTTCTTTTGTTGTGCAGAAACATTTTAGATTGCTGTAGACTCACTAATTTTTGCTTTTGTTGCTTGTGCTTTTGGTGTCATATGCAAAAAATTGTGGCCAATACCATTATCAAGGAGTTTTTCCCCTATGTTTCCTATGTCATTAATACTTTAATGCTTTTCAAGTTAATTTTGTGAGTGGTATAATACAGACATCCAATTTCATTCTTCTGCATGTAGTTATCCAAATTTTGCAACACCACTTATTGAGAAGACTAACTTTTCCCATTGAGTATTCTTGGTTCCCTTGTCAAATATTAGTTGATTACATATGTGGGAGTTTTTGGGCTCTTGATTCTGTTCAGTTGGTCTATGTGTCTATTTTTATGCCAATACCAAGCTGTTTTGATTACAATAGATTTGTAGTATAGTTTGAAATCAGGAAGTGTGAGCCCAGCTTTGTTCTTTCTAAAGATTGCTTTAGCTAGTCAGGGTCTTTTTTGGTTGCATATACATTTAAGGATTGCATTTTCTCTTTCTGTGAAAAATACCATTGAAATTTTTATAGGGATTTTATTGAATTTGTAGATTGCTTTGGATAGTATGGACATTTTAACAATATTACTTCTTCCGATCCATGAACACAAGATATCTTTCCATTTGTTTATGTGTTCTTCAATTTCTTTCATTTGCCAAAGTCTTATAGTTTTCAGGATACACATCTTTCATTTCCATAGTTAAATTCATTTCTAAGTATTTTATTGTTTTTGATGATGCTGTGAATGGAGTCATTTTCTTCACTGCTTTTTCAGATATTTTGTTGTTAGTGTATAGAAACAACTGATTTCCGTATGTTGGTTTTGTATTCTGCAACTTTCTGTATTCATTGATTGGTTCTAGCAGTTTTTTGGTAGAGTCATTGGGATTTCCTATATATAAAGTAATATTTTCTGCAAACAAAGACAATTTTACTTATTGATTTTCGATTTGGATGCTTTTTTTCTTTTTCTTTCCTGGTTGCTCTGGCTAAGACTTCCAGTATTATGTTCAATAGGGGTGAGAGTGAGAACCATTGTCTTTTTCCTGATCTTAGAGAGCTTTTTGCTTTCAACTTTTCGCCATCAATTCTGATTTTAGCTGTATGTTTGTAATATGCTGTCTTTTTCATATTGCAGTATGTTCCTTCTATTCCCAATTTATTGAGGGGTTTTTTTTATGATGAAAGAATGTTGTATTTTGCCAAGTGCTTTTTCTGCACCTATTGAGATTTATTGATTTGTGTATATTGAACTATTCTTGCCTCCCAGGGACAAACCTCACTTGATAATCATGTATAATCCTTTTATTTTTTTAATTTTTATTTTCTATTGTAGTATAGTTGTTTTACAATGTTGTTAGTTTCAGGTATATAGCAAAATGATTTAGTTATACATGTATATATATTTATTCTTTTTCAGATTCTTTTCCTATATAGGTTATTACAGAGTATTGAGTAGAGTTCCCTGTGCTATACAGTAGGTCCTTGTTGATTACTTATTTAATATATAGTAGTGTGTATATGTTATTTAATGTGCTGTTAAATTTGGTTTGCTAATATTTTGTTGAGAAATTTTGCGTCTATATTCATCAGAGATATTGGCCTGTAGTTTTCTTTTCCTATAGTGTCTTTATCTGGTTTTGGTATCAGGGTAATGCTGGCCTTATAAAATTAGTTTGAGAATGTTCTCCTCTTCAATTTTTTTGGAAGATGTTGAGAAGGATTAGTGTCAATTAAAGTGCAAAAAATCGGACTTCCCTGGTGGCGCAGCGGTTGGGAGTCCGCCTGCCAATGCAGGGAACACGGGTTCGTGCCCCGGTCAGGGAGGATCCCACATGCCGCGGAGCGGCTGGGTCCATGAGCCATTACTGCTGAGCCTGCGCGTCCGGATCCTGTGCTCCACAGCGGGAGAGGTCACAACAGTGAGAGGCCAGCATACCACAAAAAAAAAAAAATGATAACCCCTTCACCTTGCTATCCCTCTCATCCTATCGTATAATTTTCCCACATACACTTAACACATTATAACATGTTTGTATAGTTACTTACCTTTTTATTATAACTATTATTTATTCTCTCTCTTCCTATTAGAATATAAACTCCAAACGTTCAGGAAGCTTAGTTTTGTTCTTTGTTTTATTACAAGCACTTAAAATAGTGCCTAGTATATTATTAGCACTCAATAAGTATTTTTGAATGATTGAATAATATTTTTGAATGAATGAATAGTTCCAAAGTTAACAGTCACTGTCAGAGTCAGGGTCCCATCCTTCTAGTCAGGTGCTATAGCTTGAGCTCTTTCTCATGAATTTCACTTCTTTTCATAGCCTATATTAGACAAAGAGTAGATTGTGCATGTACAAAGGCAAAGGAAATTGGCTCAAACGTTTATAACTCTGTAAGACATGACAAGATAGACATACTTATCATTCATAAAATCTCTGAAATCTATTAGGCATTGTAAAGTCTTTACTGAAATCAATAGTAAAACTCACATTACTAAAGAATTATGATGACAAATTCAGTGTTTTTGATATACAGCCAAATATATAGGCAAGCAAATCCAAAATAAGATTCAGTGTCCATTTTTAATCCTTATTGCTTAAGTATGATCAGTTAATTTGAGTTATACCTAAAATATTCTGTTAATTGTAAAAAGAGAAAAATGAATATTATCCAACATTGTGATTAACCCAAATAGTTCTGGAATTTTGTGTAGATTACACAGTACTCCTTTCTGTTCCCCTTTAAAGAGATGATGATAATGATGATGATGATGATGGTGAGGGTGAAAATGATGTTGATTAACTATATTAATAGTGATGAAGAAATAATTCAGTTCTGTCTTTTAGTTAGATATCTAGATAAAATGGAGTATTTAAATATTTTTCATATTGCCAAGAGAGGCTGTGTTTTTTTCCACACTGTATTTGCAGATTAGACACAGATTTATTACTTTAGAAATAATAGAAAATTAGAAATAATTTCAGCAACATTTTAGGTAGGAAAACTTTTCCATGTTAATTCCTAAGGTTCTAATCCCTATTATTCTAACAACACAGGTGTGTATATCTGTGTGTGATGGAGGATATGGCTTGTGGGTCAGTGGTATTTGTTAAGAACAGAATATACTCGTTACTATCCCTTTTCCAAAATATCTCATAATACACTAATTAATATTTAAGAATTAATATGCTCCCCTGGGGATAAAGTTTTTGTAGTTATTCACAGCATACTTGCTTGGAGTGAGTAATTTGCCTAGTTGGAAGATGTGTGTGTTAGTGTGTGTGTGTGTGTGTGTGTGTGTGTGTGAGTGTGAGTGTGTGTGTGTGTGTGTGTGTGTGTGTGTAAGAACAGATATTGAAGCTTGCGTTCAGATCTTAAAACACTTCAGTGAGAGCAAATCTGGATGGAGCCCTATAAAAGAGGTCTTTGAAAATCATCATGAGATTAACTGGTGGTGTTGGGGAATGCTGGTGAAGGGAGGTTCTAGAGTTTTGGATGTGGGGAAGAAGAAATGAAAATGAAATGTTTAATAAATATTTGTTGAAAAATAGTTTTTGTCAATAAATGAATGAGTAATTGGAGGTTCTCTGAGTCCAGAGGGTGATACTAAAAATTATCTGACACATTCTGCAGGATGTCTACGGACACATATTTCAGAGACCACTGGTGATCCAAGTGTCTCTTTTGGGGAATAAGCAGAGCATTTTTTTTTTTTTTTGCAGTACGCGGGCCTCTCACTGTTGTGGCCTCTCCTGTTGCGGAGCACAGGCTCCGGACGCGCAGGCTCAGCGGCCATGGCTCACGGGCCCAGCCGCTCCGTGGCACGTGGGATCTTCCCGGACTGGGACACGAACCCGTGTCCCCTGCATCAGCAGACGGACTCCCAACCACCGTGCCACCAGGGAAGCCCAGCAGAGCATTTTTAAAAGAATCAGTTTTACCACTATTTTTTACTCTCAGATCTACAAACACCATTTTACCTGTCCTCATGTCTTTTCCCTTAAGAGAATTTCTCTTTAATGTATTAAAACTTTTCTTCCTTCTTAACTTGTAAGTCAAAGAGACCAGATGACCTAGACATAGTAATTTTAATCTGACTTCCTTGCAGGCAGTAGAGAAGAAAGGAAGATGACTTTAAAATCACCTTTCTCCCGGTTTTGAAAAGTTGTTTCTTGTCTTTACCAAAAGCAATTTGGTGTTCTGAGGCTATGATACAGAAAACAATTTAATATTCATTCCTTTCTTGATGTGGAAATGAAAAAAAGGTACTTCTAATTAATATTTATCAACATAGACATTATTGTTGTTTTGTTCTCTTTTTGTTTTGTTCTCACCATGTATATATAATTTTTTTAACATTTGGTCTTACATTAGTTTAGGTTGAAGGGATAAATTCTTAGGGTTTATGCCTGAAGTAAGCAAAGGCTAGGGCTTAGTCAAACCTGAGGTTTATCTTAGAATATTGATGAGGTTGCATCTGGTTATGACACTTTATTTGAAATAATTTGCAGATTCTACTATGGGTAAAAATGAAGTAGAAGACTTGAACTTAATAGAACTCTGTAAAATTCTGAAGTCTACCATGGTTCTATTCAGAGCTGAATATTTATGCATCCAGAATTTTATTGATTCCAGAATTGTGGCATTTTATTTTAGTCTTAGTAACTAACACAACTGCTTCTTAAATAAGGCAGGTTTCAGTTAAGTTTGAGGAAGTTTAAATCTGTTTTAAAAAGCATCTTGAAGAAAGGGTGTGTTAGTTAGGGTTCTCCAGAGAAATAGGATGTGTATAGTATATTTACATATATAAAGAGATTTATTATAAGAATTAGCTCATGCAATTATGGAAACTGACATGTCCCAAGATCTGCAGTTGGCAAGCTGAAGACTCAAGAGAGCTGAAGTGAGCAGGTTCGAGACACAGGAAGAGCTGATGTTTCATTTCAAGTCCAAAGTCATGAAAAAACAGTTTCCCATCTCAAAGACGGTCACACAGGAGGAATTCCCTTTTATTTGGGAGATGGTCAGCCTTTTATTCTATTCAGGCCTTCACGTGATTGGATGAGGCCTACCCACATTAAGGAGGGCAATATGCTTCACTTAGTCCACCAATTTAAATGTTAAACTCATCCAAAAACCTCCTCACAGAAATACTCAAGAATGTTTAACCAAATATATAGGCACCCCATGGCCTCAGCCAAGTTGACACAATATTAACCACCACAAGTCCACTCCTTGTCAACTTGGCACCCATACACATCTCCTTAAGCTATACTTAATTTCCAAATGAAGATGATAGCAAGGTCATGATTCTGCCTAACATGATACAACAATCCTGTGCCTGGGTGGAATGTTATGGACTGAATTCTTTGTCCCCCCCCCAAATTTATATGTTGAAGCCCTGACTCTCAGTGTGGCTGTATTTGGAGATGGGACTTCTAAGGAAGTAATTAAGGTCAAATGAGGTTGTAAGAGTGGGGCCCTGAACTGATAGGATTAGTGTCCCTATAAGAGCCATTTGAGCATTATCTTGAGCTTTCTCTTGGCTTACATGAACCAAAAAAATGTCATGTGAGCACATAGTGAGAAGGCAGCCATCCAACAAGCCAGGAAGTGGCCCTCAACAGAAATTCAAGAGGCCAGAACATTGATTTTGGATTTCTGGCCTCCAGAACTATGAGAAAATAAATTTCCTTTGTTTAAGCCACTCAGTCTATGGTATTTTATTCTGGCAGCCTAAGCAGACTAAGACAAAGGGAAACCAGTGGAAAGAGAAAATCTAATCTTCAGGCTTCTTGATATCAAAAATATTTTTAAGAGCACATTCATGGCAGGTTTCAAGACACATCATTAAATGATAATAGTCATTAAAGAATAGCAAAGAGGAATAGAGAAATCATTTTTGAGCAAGTGTTCCTATCTGCACATTGAATAAAATAGTAAATTATAAACATTCTTGTATAAATAAGTGAATCTTTTAAAACGAATATTGAGCATTTATAAAGAAAATAATTCTCAGAAAAATTTTAAAAGTTGTATTCACGGGCTTCCCTTGTGGCGCAGTGGTTGAGAGTCTGCCTGCTGATGCAGGGGACATGGGTTCGTGCCCCGGTCCAGGAGGATCCCACATGCCGCGGAACGGCTGGGCCCGTGAGCCATGGCCGCTGGGCCTGCGCGTCCGGAGCCTGTGCTCCGTGGCAGGAGAGGCCACAGCAGTGAGAGGCCCGCGTACCGCAAAAAAAAAAAAAAAAAAAAAGTATTCACATATATATTTCTCACATCAGTCAAAATAAGAACACAATGGAAACAATCTTGATTATATCAGAAAAGGGGAGTTATATAATTTACGCTTCATCTATCCATGGAATCTTATATGATAATCAGTTACAATAGTTATGAATGCCAATTAGAAAAATGTATATATATTTTATATTAGTAAGTGCTTTTACAATAATGCTTAAAAGAATTAATGTTTATTTAATAACAAAAGGTGCCTATATCTATCATGCTGTGCAGCCTGAACTTTATCATCTTCACATGGGTTATGGATTCCTTTGCCTTGATGAGCCAGATGGCATGCATACATCAGAGAGATCTAAGTTTGATATCTATTTGAGTCACATTAAATGTATGTTTGGTTAAATATTTTTCAACTTTCTGTAAATCATTCTTATTTAGTACTTTCTCTAAAGAGCACAGCTTTCATTTTTTCCTCTGCAGAGGCACAATTTATATTGAAGGGAAAAGAATGAGGATTAAAATCGTTAAAGTATCAAGGTGGGAGAAAACTTTGAAAACTTAAACTATATTTGGAATCATAAACCTTGTTGTTAAAGGGACAATAGTCAACTTTAGCATTAGATTCATGGCAAAAAATTCCCCCACGCTATTTTTGCACACTCATGCACAGATTTTTAAGTGCTTCTAAATGGCTCAATATATTCTTGGAGTTTATAGAAGTTTATAATATTTAAATGGGCATTAAGTTCCTTTTATGGCCATTCTAGCTTCTTCTTACATGCCATTTATGATTGCTTGGAGCCTGGCATAGACATCAGGTCATCAGTGCCACAGAGATCTTTAAGATGAAGAATAGGGATATGCGCTCTGGTCTGACTGGACATGGTGCTTGGATTGGAGGGTTATGGAGGACATGACTAGACAGGTAGTGCAAATCCAGATAGTGAACATGCCAAGTACACATTAATTTTATAGTCTTTACTATCTGTATAGTAAGTTCGGTACAAACATATTCTGTATCTCTAAAAAGAAAGCCAGGAAGACCCTGAAGGAAAAGGATGAGAATTTTTGTCCTTCCTGCCAAGAATTTTCATATTCATACAACCTATTTATCATTTTCATAGGTTTTTAACCTATTTCTTTAGCAAAATTTCCTCTTCAGGTACATTTCTTTTTAGATATTCTGACTTTTTTCTATCAGAAATTAAGGGGTTAGGGAAGGAAACTCTTTGATATTGTGCCTCCTGGACTTTTCAGGCATCATTCTAGGCCTTTGGCACATCCACTCAACTGATCATTCAGAACATTCAACAAAATCCTTTACTACCCAGTTGCTAGGCAGTAATCTAGGACTGGGGAGAATAGACAAAAATCCCCCTTTGTGGAGTGTACGTTTTCATGGATTATGTAGGTTATTTTATTTAATCCTCATAATAGACCTATGAAGTCATTATTATTATTATTATCTACTTTTAATAAAGGGAAACCAAGGCTATGAGGGATTAACTAGCTTCCAGCAAGGCCACGTAGTTGGAAAAGCCAGGATTCAATTCCCACTCTGCCTGATTCAGTGGTTAGAAGCCTTTCCTGTTCTTGGCTTGCACACGTGTTTTCAGTGACTAAAAATGGTGAAGATCTGTATGGATGGCTCCTCCAAAAGCAGGTTGTAGGGTAAAAAAATCAATGAGCTCATGCATTAATTCAACCAGTATTTAGTAAATTTCTATTATGTTTCAGACACTGTTCTAGAGCTGGGGACACAGTACTGGGCATGACAAATAAGATCAGATTGAAGGGGGAATGCAAACAATAAACAAATAAACACATATGTTTTGATATAATATGACAAAATTATGTGATCTAATTTCAGGTACTGATGAAGGCTATAAAACTTAAGCAAGCTGTGGACAAAGTTGTCACCTGCCATATCAGTAAACAAAGGATGTTGTGGCTATTAAGCCATCAGTCAGTGTAGAAGTGCATCTTGAGGGGATTCAGGATGGAGAAAAGAGGATATTGGCTCTAGATAGTTAAGGTGCATATCAAAGGAATGATTTCAATGAGTCCAGACTCTTGTATCTTCCCATACATAGAAAAGTGCTAAATTCATTAACTTGAGATGTCTGTTTTTTCCTTGAATTAACAATAATCTTTTGATGTTCTGACTACCTGGTTTTTGTTTATTTATTTGTTTTGTTTTGTTTTGTTTGCCAAAACTCCTTTATATCCTGGCTCCTTCCTTACCTCTTTGGAAGAATCTCTCAGAGCTACCTGAGAGGCTGTCTCTTGGGTTTGAGTTCTCACTATGTCTGCCAAATGAAAAATAACTCTCAACTTTAAAGTTGTGCTTTTTTTTTTTTTTTAGTCCATAAAGGTAAAGAGATGTTCACTGAGACAAGGATGGGATTACTTTTATGTATAGTGAAGTCAGAAGGCCTCTCTAAAAAGGACATATTTGGACAGAGACCTAGATGAAATATGAAGTCAGGCTATAAAAATTCCTCAGGTAAAAGTGCACCAGGTAGAGGGGATGAGGATCTGAGGTATGAGCAAACTTTCAAATTTTAAGAACCAGCAAGGAGGTCAGAGTTGTTTGAGTGGAGTGAATGGGGATGCAGGGAGGACAGTAGAGGATAAAGTTAGAGAAGAAGGCAGGTAACACCTGTGTGACCTATGGATTAGGAGCTTGGGTTTATTCCAAGGGTAATGGGAAAACAAGATAGGGTTTTAAGCAGAAGAATTATGTTATTTATGTTTTTCAAAAGGAGTCTCTAACAAAGGAATTTTTCATCATGAAACCCTGACCAGCCCTGACTGGATCCTTGCTAGATAACTGAAACTGCTGAACCCTTTCCCAAACTGCTTCCTAAAATAATTTGGGGGCATTAAATCTGAAAAGATTTTTTTGAGAATTTAGAAGAAAGAAACAAGGCTAAAAGATTGAATAATAAGGCCTAAGAAGAAAGTTTAAAGACATAGATTTTTTTTCTCTAGCTTTATGGAGATATAATTGAGATATGACATTGTGTAAGTTTAAGGTGTACATGTTGATTTGATACACTTACATATTGCAAAATGATTACCACCTTACTGTTTGCTACCACATCACATAATTACCTTTTTTGTGTGTGATGGAAACATTTAAAATCTACTCTTATAGCACCTTTCAAGTATGTGAGTATTGTTAAACTATAATCACCATGCTGTATATTAGATCCCCAGAACTTATTCATCTTATAACTAGAAGTTTGTACCCTTTGACCAACGTCTCCCCATTTCCCCCACCTCCTAACCGCTGTAACTGCCATTCTACTCTGTTTCTCTGAGTTTGACTTTTAGATTCAATATATAAATGATATTCATATAGAATTTGTTTTTCTCTGTCTGACTTATGTCACTTAGTATAACGCCCTCAAGTTTCATCCATGTTGTTGCAAATGGCAGGATCTCTTTCTTGTGACCAAATAATATTACAATGTGTGTGTATAAATGTGTATACCACATCTTCTTTATACATTCATCCATTGATATACACTTAGATTGTTTCCATAAATGTCCATGAATAATGCTGCAAAGACATTAGAATTTTATTCCCTAATAAAAATGGAAGGAGGTTTCTATAGGAGCATCTGGAGATAGGCATGGTAGGGTGGCCAGAGTGGAATCTATTTCTTTGCCTGCTATGCTTAGCCCCATGGTCAGACTATGGTGAGAAAACTCCATTCAGATGCTATAGAAGCTCTTTAGCAAAGGAATCTGTGAAACATAGGGATATAAGCTGTACTTCAGCCAGATGGGCAATGTTAGTGCCTAGCTCTAGAGAACTTAATGAACACAGGTGCGAACACCTTGAGGGCACTTTCCAGAGGGCTAAGGTATTGCCAGAGTCAGTAGTGACAACAGATGCCTGAACTTTCAATAATAATTTATTGATGTGCTTTCATCTGAAGGCAGACAGATGGCTGAGACCTGGAAACAATTAAGAATAAGTCAGATGTTTCCTCAATTCTACTTTGCTGTTATCTGTAAGATGTGCTTCTTACTGAAAAATAACTCTTTTGCAGGAATGAGGGAGGGGCAAGGTAACACAGCTACAATAGATGTCCACATTAATTTTAAGAAACCTCCTGATTCCAGAAACTGTAAAATGCAGGGGAAAAAGTTTCTTAGAACCAAGGATATAAGGTATATAATATAGCATTTTAAATGGTATACCAAATATAATGGTATATTTCACTAGTATCAACTCAACTGTATTACTTTTCAGCAAACCTTGGATGTCAAAGAGGGCTGGGATTGTATCTTGGTTCTTTAACTGTTGTAAATTACTTAAGGCTTTATTTAGTTTCCCTGTTCCTCGCTTATTAAATGAGCATCATAAGAGATGATTTTTGTTAAAGCACTTAGCATACTGAATGGCACAAGTAAGGGCTCTAGGATATTATGATTTATAATAAATATATATTTGTTCCTTTTTCTCATCTCTGGCATAGAAATACTAAAGCTCTTAGAATTTCCTAAATGAATAAATCAATAAAGGAAGATGGCAGAAGAGTAAGACATGGAGATCACCTTCCTCCCCAAAAATACAAGAGAAATACATCTACATGTGGAACAACTACTAAGGAACACCTACTGAAAGCTGACAGAAGAACCAAGACCTCCCAAAAGCCATGTGGATGACAGGGTCTTGGTGCTCCAGCAGGGTGTCAAGCCTGTGCCTCTGAGGTGGGAGAGCAGAGTTCAGGACATTTGTCCACCAGACACCTCCCAGCTACACATAATATCAAATGGTGAAAATCTCCCAGAGATCTCCATCTCAATGTGAAGACCCAGCTCCACTCAATGACCAGCAAGCTACAGTGCTGGACACCCTAGGCCAACAACTAGCAAGACAGGAACACAACCCCACCCATTAGCAGAAAGGCTGCCTAAAATCATAATAAGGTCACAGACACCCCAAAACACACCACCAGATGTAGTCCTGCCCACCTAAAAGACGAGATCCAGACTCAGCCACCAGAACACAGGCACTAGTCCCTGGCATCAGGAATGGTACACAGCCCGCTGAACCAACCTTTGCCACTGGGGACAGACACAAAAAACAACAGGAACTATGAACCTGCAGTCTGTGAAGAGGAGACCCCAAACAAAGTAAGTTAAGCAAAACGAGAAGACAGAGAAACACACAGCAGATAAAGGAGCAAGGTAAAAATGCACCAGAACAAACAAATGAAGAGGAAATAGGCATTCTGCCTGAAAAAGAATTTAGAATAATGATAGTAAAGATGATCCAAAATCTTGGAAATAGAAAGGAGAAATTAACAGAAACATTTAACAAGGACATAGAGGAACTAAACAGCAAACAAACAATGATGAACAATACAATAAATAAAACTAAAAATTCTCTAGAAGGAATCAATAGCAGAATAACTGAGGCAGAAGAATGGATAAGTGACCTGAAAGATAAAATAGTGGAAATAACTACTGCAGAGGAGAATAAAGAAAAAAGAATGAAAAGAATTCAGGACAGTCTCAGAGACCTCTGGCACAACATTAAATGCGCCAATATTCAAATTATAGTGGTCTGAGAAGAAGAAGAGAAAAAGAAAGGGACTGAGAAAATATTTGAATAGATTATAGTTGAAAACTTCCATAATATGGGAAGGGAAATAGTTAATCAAGTCCAGGAAGCACAGAGAGTCCCATACAGAATAAATCCAAGGAGAAACACGTCAAGACACATGTTAATCAAACTATCAAAAAATAAATACAAAGAAAAACCATTAAAAGCAGCAAGGGAAAAGCAACAAATAACATACAAGGGAATCCGCATAAGGTTAACAGCTGTTCTTTCAGCAGAAACTCTGCAAGCCAGAAAGGAGTGGCAGGACATATTTAAAGTGATGAAAGGGAAGAACCTACAACTGAGATTACTGTACCCAGCAAAAATCTCATTCAGAATTGACAGAGAAATTAAAACCTTTACAGACAAGCAAAAGCTGAGAGAATTAAGCACTACCAAAGCAGCTTTACAACAAATGCTAAAGGAACTTCTCTAGGCAGGAAACAAAAGAGAAGGAAAAGACCTACAATAACAAACCATTAAGAAAATGGTAATAGGAAAATACATATAGATAATTACCTTAAATGTAAATGGATTAAATGCACCAACCAAAAGACATAGACTGGCTGAATGAATACATAAACAAGACCCTTATATATGCTGTCTACAAGAGACCCACTTCAGACCTAGGGACACATACAAACTGAAAGTGAGGGGATGGAAAAAGATATTCCATGCAAATGGAAATCAAAAGAAAGTTGGAGTAGCAACTCTTATATCAGAAAATATAGACTTTAAAACAAAGACTATTACAAAAGACAAAAGAAGGACACTACATAATGATCAAGGGATCAATCCAAGAAGATATAACAATTGTAAATATTTATGCACCCAACATAGGAGCACCTCAATACCTACGGCAAATGCTAATCACCCATAAAAGGGGATATCAACAGTAACAAAATCATAGTAGGGAACTTTAACACCCCACTTTCACCAATGGACAGATCATCCAAAATGATAATAAGTAAGGAAACACAGCTTTACATGATACATTAAACAAGATGGTCATAATTGATATTCATAAGACATTCCATCCAAAAACAACAGAATACACCTCCTTCTCAAGTGCTCATGGAATATTCTACAGGATCAATCATATCTTCGGTCACAATTCAAGCCTTGGTAAATTTAAGAAAATTGAAATCGTATCAATATCTTTACCAACAACAACACGATGAGACTGGATATCAATTACAGGAAAAAAATCTGTAAAAAATACAAACACATGGAGGCTAAACAATACACTACTTAATAACCAAGAGATCACTGAAGAAATCAAAGAGTAAATGAAAAAATTACCTAGACACAAATGAAAATAAAAACACAATGACCCAAAACCTATGGGATGGAGCAAAAGCAGTTCTAAGAGGAAAGTTTATAGCAATACAATCCTACCTTAAGAAACAAGAAGCATCTCAAATAAACAACCTAAACTTACACCTAAAGCAATTAGAGAAAGAAGAACAAAAACCCCCGAAGTTAACTGAAGGAAAGAAGCCATAAAGTTCAGATCAGAAATAAATGAAAAAGAAATGAAGGAGACAATAGCAGAGATTAAAAAATCTAAAAGATGGTTCTTTGAGAAGATGACCAAAATTGACAAATCATTAGCCAGACTCATCAAGAAAAAAAGGTAGAAGACTCAAATCAGTAGAATTAGAAATGAAAAAGGAGAAGTAACAACTAACATTGCAGAAATACAAAGGATCATGAGAAATTACTACAGGCAACTATATGTCAATAAAATGGACAACCTGGAAGAAATGGACAAATTCTTAGAAATGCACAACCTTCTGAGACTGAACCAGGATGAAATAGAAAATATGAACAGACCAATCACAAGCACTGAAATTGAAACTGTGATTAAAATTCTTCCAACAAACAAAAGCTCAGGACCAGATGGCTTCACAGGCGAATTCTATCAAACATTTAGAGAAGAGCTAACAAGTATCCTTCTCAAACTCTTCCAAAATATAGCAGAGGGAGGAACACTCCCAAAGTAATTCTATGAGGCCACCATCACCCTGATACCAAAGTCAGACAAAGATGTCACAAAGAAAGAAAACTACAGGCAGAAGGGTAGAAGACCTGAATAGACATTTTTCCAAAAAAGACATATAGATGGCCAAATAGCATATGAAAAGATGCTCAACATTGCTAATCATCAGAGAAATGCAACTCAAAACCACATTGAGATATTATTTCACACCCATCAGAATGGCTCTCAAATAACAAATGTTGGTGAGGTTATGGGAAAAAGAGAACCCTCCTCCACTGTTAGTGAGAATGTAAATTTTGCAGCCACTATTGAGAACAGTATGGTGGTTCCTCAAAAATCTAAACATAGAACTATGATATGATCCACAATTCCACTTCTGGGTATATATCCAAAGAAATGAAAACACTAATTTGAAAAGATA
Source organism: Lagenorhynchus albirostris (assembly GCF_949774975.1). Taxonomy (NCBI): domain Eukaryota; kingdom Metazoa; phylum Chordata; class Mammalia; order Artiodactyla; family Delphinidae; genus Lagenorhynchus; species Lagenorhynchus albirostris. Next base: position 82,926,233 of record NC_083103.1, read on the forward strand.
CATGCACCACAATGTTCATAGCAACATTATCTTCAATAGCCAAAATATGGTAGCGTCTGTCAACAGATAAATGGATAAGAAGATATGATATATAATGAAATATTATTCAGCCATCAAAAAGAATGAAATTCTGCCATTTGCAACAACATGGAGGGACCTGGAGGATATTACACTTAATGAAATAAGTCAGAGAAAGACAAATACTATATGTTACCACTTATATGAGGAAACTAAAATATAAAACAAACAGTGAATATAAGAATATAAGTGAATATAAGAAAATAGAAACAGACCCACAGATACAGAGAACAATCTAGTGGAGAAGGAAGGGGGGAGGGGAAAATTAGGGATATGGTATTAAGAGTTACAAACTACTATCTATAAAATAAATAAGCTTCAAGGATCTATTGTACAATATAGGGAAATATAGCTATTATTTTATAATAACTTTAAATTGAATATAATAATATAAATAAAATAAAAATACTAAATCACTATGTTGTACACCTGAAACCAATATAATGTAAATCAACTATGCTTCAATAAAAAATTTAAAAAATTAAATAAATGAATAAATAAAAATGAATCCAGAAAAGAAAAATCCAATTGGATCCAAAGAGAACATAATAATCAAATCTGTTCATAGGTACTATTGTGTCTTTTTACTGACAGTTCCATTGCTGAATCAAAATGGGGACATGAAAGTTCATTTAATATTCATTAACAGACTTAGGTCATTCTGAGTTTTTCTTGTGATGCAGCTACTTTCTAATTAACAGCTAGAGACAATTAATGATGTTGACATTTAGACCCCTATTTCTACCTCATACTAATTGGCATTTAGAGCCATAGCAGACATGTTTTTGAACTGAACACTGACACCATCATGCTGCTGCAGGTTTTTTTAAAGTCAAAGACATATGGTCCTGTTGACAAAATGATGTATCATTTTCTAATTACATTTGCTTAGAGAATCTGAAATTCTGAGAACATGAATAGGTAAATGTTGTCTACTTTCACAGTTAGAAGAGAAGTTATGTGTGAGTACACTCCCTAGTGTATTTTTCAATATCTTTTTAAAGTTAATATGTAACAAACATAATCACACAGACATTTAGGTTTAGTAGTGAAAGACTGTTGTCAGTATTTCCTGAATTAAAAAGAAAAAAATAAATAGCTTGCTGAAAGGCTCATAGCTAAGAACACTGGGCTCTTGAGCCAAAAATGGTTGATTGTGCCCCTTTACTACGCATAATTGTACAATAAATTGATTTTTGTACTGCTTGACATCTTGAGTTCATTAGACAGTATTTGGATTTATGAAAAGAGAGGGGAAAGAGGTTTAAGAAGAGGGACGAGAGAGGAGAGATGAGACAAGAGAAAGGAAAAAGGAGAAAGATGAATATATTTTAGGGACATGATTATACTCTGATGTAGAGCACCATTACGATTTAAGGGGTGTCCCCCTCTGAAAGGTCTCTAAAATAAGTACAGCTTCCTCAATCTTTTCTCATTTATCCATAGTCTTCCCCCCAACATTCCTTCCTCCTTCTCACTGAAAGAACATGTGGAAAGACAGGCAAGTCCTGGGTCTAGCAGTATCCACGAGGGAACATTTGGAAAACGTAAATCACACATACAAAGACAGCATTTTGTTTTATAGCTCAGATGCCAAAACTTCTTTAACAGCAACTGAATGAATTGTTGGATATCTTTCACCTTTCCCTGGATACAAAATTAATTTTTCTAAATCCTTAATCATCCCTCCTGGCATTACTCCAAAGAAAAGCTTTTTCTAGCAGCACTTAGTCTAATTAACTATCTTGGTATTACCTATTTAGGCATTCAAATTACACTGTGAATAACAGACAGATTGCTTGTCAACATTTAATTCTTGGCATCCAAAGTTAATACTGATTTGAGTCATTAATCCCTAATGCTTTGATACCAAAGAGGCCATTAATTGAATTTTAAAAATGTATCTCTTTTCATAAAAAAGATTCTTTTTCTTTTTTAACATTTCCACCAACCCTCATTTTTAAAAACACAAGAAAAAAATTCAAATGAAAAAGGTTTACTTTGCATTCTTTTAATAAGAAAGCACTTTCAATTAATCTATCCTAATGCTGAGTCAAATAGACCAAACACACAAATTTGAGAATGGAATGACTGCTCACAGAAAATTGGAACGAAGAGAAAAATGACTTTCGTTATGCACAACTCAGATTCCCTGAAATCCGAATCTTTTCTTTGATTCCCAATTTAGTGCTTTCACACACATATATCCTGTTAATTTTATCTCTTAAATATTTCTCCAAGGTGCCAACCATCTTTGTCTTCATTGAAGCTTTTATTTAGCATCCCTTCTTTTGGCTATAACAACTACTTCTTGACTGGCCCCTCAACCCAGTTTCCTTCCATTCAAGTCCATTTCAACCTAATGACCTTTCTCAAGCTCAAATACGACTTTACGTAGCTTTCCTGCTTAAAACTCCATTATGCTCCCCACTGCCTACAGGATAATCCAAATTTGCTTATAAAGCACACAAAGTCCTCCAAGGCCTGGTTATGCCCAATTCTGCATCCTCATCTCCTTACCTAAGCATGCATGACATCACATTCTAATCTCCTGAACATATCATGCACTTTCATAACTCATGCCTTTGTTCATGTTGCCTTTTTGTCTGGAACATCTCTCCCATTCCCTTGTTTTTTCCTACCACATTTCATCCTTTAAGACTCAGTTTAGGTTTCACTTAATCTCCAGATAATACTCTCACTCCCAACACCAGAACCCAAGGAGTCCCTCCTTACACTCCTCCAACCTATGTGCATTCCTCTGCCATTGCACTTAACATAGACGGTAATGATCTTGAATTATCTGGAAAAGTCTATTTGCTCTAATTAAGGGCATGTATTATGACTCTATGTTCTTGGGCCCATGGCCCAAAAGTACTTGCATAAGTTTTTATTGAATAAACACAGGAAAAGTTGCTATATAGCTCTGCTATATAACTCATTTCCTGTAAGCTCCAAGGTTCTTTGCTGCTGCCCCAGCATAGTAGTACTGTCCATTTTGTGGTTCATACTTAAAATAAGTAAAAAATAAATAAAATAAAATGGATTTGATCCCACAACTGAGAGTTTCTCTCTTTCGGTAGGGCAAATGCAAAGAAATGCTTCTCCTTAAATATAGTGTTAAGTTAATGTTAAAATAGAGTGGTTTATATTGAGTATGACTGCTGTTTCTAGTAAGGAGAAAAGAACTTAGCAGCAGAAGTACAAGTCCCCACCCAAGGAAGTACATGAATTATTCTCTACGTTTACTCCATGAGAGCACCTACTCTAAAGGTCTGTGCATCCACAAGTATCATCTAGCACTAGCTCGCTGGATGCAGTGAGACAATCAGAACTTGAATGAAGGGGAGAAGGTAAAGAGGAAAACCACAAAAAGACTTTAGGAAGTGCAAATGAGAGGTCATTTGGGGGGAAATTAAAAAAAAAGGAAAATTCTTAATATGAATCCATGGCCAATAGAGTGCAAAAGAGGAAGACAGCCCTTTTGCCAAAGAGAGAGGATGTACTCCTGACCAAAGAAAATGAACTCATCTTTAGGACCTCTCTGTCCCTTCCAGCTTAGCCTGGTTTCTGGATTGAGCACTTCTGTAGCTTCCATATGGTAGATGTAGTGACTCTAACTCCAAGGAAGCAGGGACAGCAATGCAGACAGTTTTTTTTTTATTTATTTTTTTACAGTTATTTTTTAAATTTATATTTATTTTTGGCTGTGTTGGGTCTTTTCTGTGTGAGGGCTTTCTCTAGTTGTGGCAAGCGGGGGCCACTCTTCATCGCGGTGCGCGGACCTCTCACTATCGCGGCCTCTCTTGTTGCGGAGCACAGGCTCCAGACGTGCAGGCTTAGTAGTTGTGGCTCACGGTCCCAGTTGCTCCGCGGCATCTGGGATATTCCCAGACCAGGGCTCGAACCCGTGTCCCCTGCACTGGCAGGCAGATTCTCAACCACTGCACCACTAAGGAAGCCCAACAGGTTTTTTTAAATACTTTTTAAAATTATTACATGGTATTGTATGTTTATTGTATTCAAACATTTACTACAAATAAATAAAAGGAAAAAAATTAAATCTTCCTTAATCACATGACTTAGAAGTCAATGCATATATAGGATAAAAGTAGAATTACTGTACTTGAGAAACTTGCTTTTCAAAGTTAACAATAGGTTGTGAACATGTTACCCACATTAAGTGTTCTGTGTAATGTATTTTTAGTGACTGAAAAATATTTCATTGTACAGATGTACCATAATTTATTTAGTCAATTACATACTGATGGACATTTAGATTGTTTCCAATTTTTCATATTAGCACTTCTGTGATGAGTATCTTTATAAATAAAATTTTGAGAGTCATATAATAATTGCCTCAGGAGAAGTTACTGCACATAGAATTACAAAGTCAAAAGATATAAGTATGCTGAAGCTTTATATAAAGCCAAATCTCACTGCACAAAAGTTGTACCAATTTATACTCCCACCAGCAGGAGATAAAAGTACCCATTTCTCAATTCCCTGCAGAGTTTTTCAAAGTAATTGAAAATATTGTACAAAGCTTCTATTTAGAAACCAGTCTAATGATCACAGATAGTTTATTCATCCACTTGGATTCCATTTCACAATTACAGAGAACCTTTTCTGTGCTAAGCAGTACAGATAAAACCAACACATCTAATAATGCTGTAATCAACTTGGCTAAAATAGTCACAGTGGCTGATACAGAAACACCCTTAAAAATTATGCTTAAAGTATTTTATGGTTAAATTTTCCATTTTGAAATCCACTGTTTATAGTTTCTGATGCTCATTCAGTGTCCTCCTGACAGAGAGTTCACTACTGGGAAAATCCATGCCCAAGAACAGTTTTTAGTTAGGCAAAAAGATCTTTATCATCCTGAAACCAAAATTTGCCTCTGAAAATTCTATATTTTAGTCCTATTATAACCTAGGGAAGAATCCATTTCCTCTTCAAATACACTATCTGTTCTTCAGACAAACAGCCCCAATACCTTCCACATTTGTCTATAAAACATTATTTCTAAGATTCCATTTCAACTATCTGGAATTCCTACAATTACTTTTCCTTCTTTTTGTTACATCCTGTTGAAATCCTATACCAAGGAGACCTCTTTCAAGGTCCAGCATGTGTCACCTTCCTTCATCCTTCATCCACCCTACAACCTATTCAGAATTAATTACTTCCCTTTCTTCCCATAGCATTTTGTATACATCTTTCGTATGTCTTCATTATTTAATATTTTGATTATTTGTTTGTGTGATTGTCTTCATGGCCCACCTGTGACCTCTATGAGGATAAAGATTATGTCCAGAGCACCTAAAACAGTACCTGTTTGACATGGTAGTTACTAAAAAATGCATACCTACATTACATGAAACAGTAGAAGTTCACAGTATAGTAGGATGAATGAGACATATACAAATAACTATAAGATAGAAGATACAGAAGGTAGAACATATAGAATGTAGTAAATATCAGAGGGTGATTATAATTAGGTTCTGTGGAAATGCAAAAATAAGGCAGAAAGTTGAATAGCCTTGAAAATCAAGCTGAGATCATTGTTTTCTCATCATAGACAACGTGAACAAATTTTGAATAAAGTGTGCAGAAGAGCTCAGAGGGAAGGGCAAAGAAAAAGTCCATGAACAAGCTGACAAGGAGTGTAAACCAGGATCAATAAGAACAGGGTAAAAAGGAGAAATGAGGGAACAAATGAGAGGGAAGAAGCCTTATACTTAATCATGATTGAAATGACAAGGAAGAAAACTAATCAGAGAAGAAAAAGGAAGGACAGAAATCCCTCCAAGGTGTCCAGACTGGGTAATTAGGATAATATTCCTATCCAAAGATTGCAAATTTATAACTCTTGAGAAGATTAAGCTTACAGATATGGATTTATGGCTCACATACTGAGTTAACTTTTTTTATTTGAAGGCCGTTAGAGTTGGTGTGTTATCGTCAGTATACCACAGTTGCCACTACTCTCTTCTGTCTTAGATTCAAGGAATTTCACTGATTTACATTTCTTATTTTGTCCCTGCAGGTATTTGAATTTGTAATTCCTATAATAAAAACTGAAATTAAAAAGTCAAGAGTAGATGGAACTAGTTCTGCACAAATTTGGGTGACTCAGTATATTCCAAATATTTTTTTAGCATAACAATCCTTGAAAAAATGAAATCTTACTTGGAGGTCTCACATATAAAACAAAGGTGCTCGTGTTAACTGAATTGGAGGTCTGGGGCTCTCATTCTCACAGCTACTAACCCCATCCCTAATTAGCATCTGAGGATTTTTCATGAACCGTAGGGATCTGGAAACCACAATTTGAAAACACTTGAGATGAATTATAAATTGAGATTTAAATATATTGCTTTTGATTTATCAACAAATCCACAGGTGAAAAGATCCAGCAAGCAACTGAATGGGGAGAACAGAGATTGGGAGAGATCCAGTCCACAGATCTGGATAAAGATTTGGGAGCCATTGGTGAGAAGGTGGTATTTGAAGCCATGGAATGGATGAGATGAGTGAAAATGAATGGGCAAGAAGATGAAAGAATACAGATAAGAATAGGATTTGGAAATGTCTACATTTCTAAGGTCGGTGAAGAAAGAAAAATCAGCCTAATCGATGAATAATCTGACAAGTAGCAGGAGCATCCAAGTAGTATAAAATATGAGAAGTCACGGAAGCAGTTGCAGAAAAAGAAGGGTGATGGGTGATGCAGAGTGTCAGACAGGAAGGAAGGAAGGAATGAAGGAAGATGGGATTGAGGAAAGGTAATTTGATAGACCACTGTGAGACTACCAAGAATGTGGCCCTCCAAGAAGCAGTTTCAGAATTGTGGTGGAGATAAAAGGCAGAGTGCAAATGAAATATTGAGTGAACAAACAGAGTGTCTACTCTCTTGAGAAGTCTGGACGTCAAAGAAAAGGTATAAATAGTGTAATAACATGAAAGCCCAGCCAGGAACGTGGAGAGGTTGCTAAGAAATGTTGTGTTAGGTGAAAGTCAGAAACATTTTAATGGCAAGTGGATGCTTATATTCCTTTAGTCCAACGCAACAGAAAAGTAAAAACATACCCCAGGTGCCACAAGTGGTTCCCAAATTTGTGTAAGGGTAGTTAAGACTGAAAGACTAGTGAGGTCTCCTCCAGCCTTGAAGACTGAAAGACTAGTGAGGTCTCCTCCAGCCTTGCGTGTCAGTGGTTATGTAACAGGTAACAACAGAAAGCAGCTTTAATCTCTGTCCAACAGAGATTATACATCAATAAGGTGTATTTTTTGCCTATGGGTTGACAGAGGAAAAGGAACCACCCCAAAATATTGAAAGCAAGTGAGCCACCTGAAGGCTCAGAGACATTCTGCCAGAATGTGCTAAGATCTGCTATGATAATTTAGCTCTGCTTAAAGTTATGAGGTCACCAGGATTGAAATCCTGGTTTCAATCTCTGTGTTATGACATCCACTGTGAGTACATAGAAGTACATCACATCCAGGGCCTGAACATAAAATCAGGAGAGAAAGAGAGAAAGTGCTTCTGAACAAATTAACCTACAATGGAAAATAACTCAAAGTGATACTGTAGAGATGGTGGGTCAGAAGAGCCATTTTCCTTTGTGAAGGGCAGTAATTCTTATTGGAGCCAAGCCCAAAGTGAGAGAAGTTGGTATGTACCATGTGGATTTCAGAATCTTCGAGTTGTAATAATAAAGAATATAACATCAACATTTTGATGATGAGAATGATAAGCACTATTTTTATGGATCCCCTCTTATGCTCCAATCTCTTTATATATCTTGTCTCATTTAATCCTTATAGAAATCACACAAGGGTTGGTATTTCAAAAAAGAGATTCATAGAGGTTAAGTAACTGCCCAAGATCACTTGGTTAATAAGGGATAGAGCAGGATTACACCTCAAATTTCTCTTATTTCTATGTCATTGTTTCCATCCCCCATTAGTCTACATTGCCTGACAGTATTGTCAGATAGAATCCTCTGCTTCCCATGTGCAGGTTGACTGAGGTAACCCCATATCACACTTTGAAGGTCAGCCTTTCACCAACAGCTCAAGTAGTATTTGGCAGCTTTCTGCATCTGCAAGACTGCCTGTATCACTAAACTAGATTACACTTTATATGTCTCAGAAAGGTAGATTATGTCATTGAAATAGAGATGCAAAACAATTTCAATCTTGGAGCAGCACCAGACAAGAAAGGAAAAATGGTTGGTAACCTTGAAATCTTGGGGAGGTTCCAAATCAGCAAGCTGATCTTTCCCAAATGATAATACTTGAAAGCCAAGACTATCCTTATAACAATTAGATGTGTATGAGAATTTTTCCAAATGAGAGGTAGCAGATCTCTGTTTCTTCATGTAAGTTATTTTTCTTTACCAGAGCCATGGAAAGTAGGGAAAGTAAGGTTCCACTCCACCCTGTTCTGTCAAGTGTCATGGCAGACTGAGGAGAACTTCATTCACGACAGTATGTGACACAGATCATTATTATGGACAACATAATGGTGGATAAGATTTCATTCTTGCTGCCAAGGTTTACTAATTGGTTTCTCCCATGCTGGACTACTGCAAATCCTATGCTTTAACCGTTTCATTTTGAAAATCTGCACAAATGACACAGAAGTTTCCTTCTCAGATATATTTGGCTCTCTTGCCAAAATGGGTCATAGACAACATAATAGGTTCTTAAGGGAAAACAAAAATACTACATCCTTCTCATTCTTGAAGGAGCTTCAGGGCATTAAAGATTACTTGGCCCTTCCCTCTGTGCCTTAAAAGGAAAGTGTGGCTTGCTGGTACTCACTGTGTTGCAAGGATGAGAGCAACCTAGTTGAGGGTGGGCACCATGAGGTGTAAGCTTCTTGTCTTAATTCAGGTCAAGAATGGACACAGTTCTCTAAGTCATAGAGAAGTTACTGGGCTCCCTTGGTACTTGGCCAGGTGCAGGCCATAAGGAGGGATGGAGCAAGTGAGAAATGAACTGGGCCAGTGGTGTCATAATAGCTGCACTATATTTCCTCATCAGTATAGTAAATGAGAACAGTGATATTTCCCAGCACCAACATAAGTCAATAAACAGCCCACAGAGAGACTATGGCCTTTAGATATACCACTACCTCCTCAGAATAACCAGAAAATGTTACTACATAACTAGAACAAGATGGGGCACTTGCTAACCTACTTTCTTATTGCTGTAGTAGATTAAATAATCTTTAATGTAAAAAATAAATAAATATCCACAAATGTATCCTTGTATAAGTAAATGAATGAATAAATAGATAAATGGGAAGAAGAGAAAAATCTCCTGTGCAGAAAAATCCAAATTATTTATGTAGATATTCTGCCCTTGAAGAAATAGAGTTTAACTCCTCATTCCTTAAACATGGGCTTAGCAGTGACTTCCTTCCAAAGAGTACAATATGAAAGGAGAGAAAAAAGAATTACTTTACCGAGGAGAAACCTGACATAAACTACCTCAACCAAGTGATCAAAGCCAATATCAACAACAGTAATTTATTTTAATAGTATGTATCTTTGATATGATATGATAAAAATGGCACCAGGATTCCTTGAAACTGTCAAGGTCATCATAACCAAGGAAAGTCTGAGAAACTGCCACAGCCAATAAGAGTCTACAGACACAGAGACATGACAACTGAAGGTAATGTGGCATTTTGGATGGGAATCATAGACTAGAAAAAAAGGACATTACATAAAAACTAAGGAAATCTGAATAAAACATAGACATTAGTTAATAATAATGCATCAATATTTGTTCATCAATCATAACAAATGTGCCTTACTAATGTAAAATGTTAATAATGGGGGAAACTGTGTGAGAGGTATATGGGAACACTCTATACCATCTCCACCATTTTTCTGTATATCTAAAACTTTTCTAAGAAGTAAAGTTTATTTTTTAAAAGAGCGAATAACTAACTAACTAAATAAATGATGCCATTTTTTTTAAGATCCAAAAGCAGTGAGTTGTAATGATAAAATATTTGTCCCATTACTGGTTATGTGTCAAGCAGGCTGCCTCACCTTTCCAAGCGCTCATTTCCATATCTGTAAAGGCAGTGTTGTGTAATGGATAAGAAAATAGTATTAAGTCAGCTAGAGAAAAACAAATACTGTATGTTTTCATTTTTATGTGGAAGCTATAAAACAAAACAAATGAACAAATATAACAAAACAGAAACAGACTCACAGATACAGAGAACAAACTAGTGGTTACCAGAGGGAAGAGGGATGGAAGGAGATGTACAATAGGTAAAGGAGATTAAAAGGTACACACTACTAATTATTAAATAAAATAAGCCCCAGGATGTAATGTACAGCGCATGGAATGCAGTCAGTATTTTATAACTTTTATGGTGTGTAAGCCATAAAAATAACGAATCACTATGTTGTACCCCTAAAACTAAGATAATATTGTAACTCAACTATACTAAAATAAATTTTTAAAATGTTTTAAAAAGAAGCATAGGTTTTGGGGTCAGACCACCCTGAGTACTGAGCCTTCATTTCATCATCTAAGTATAATAATATCTATCCATAGAGTTAATGTGAAGATTTAATGAAATAGTGTGTTTGGAAGCATTTAGATAAATAGCAGTAGAAAAGTGTGAGAGATTAATCATTGGAGGAAACTGGACCTTTACCAGGAACAAAGCCCTGTGAACCCTAGTATGAATGGACAAAATGTGTCAGACATTGCCAGCAGGATAATTTATTCTCAAAGTAGCAGAAAAGACAGAGAGTATAGGGCTAAACCTGAACTTTATAGACAGGGTTTGGGATAGTAGGACTCTTTCTCTTGTCTCCTTCATGACCAAGTCTGATAATCTCTCCCAGGAAGGACTGGGAGCTAAGGAAATGAACCATAGCTGCTTGTCTGGACACTTAGATGAGGACGAACAGGCTGGCAGCACTGTCTTGGACAAATTTATAAAGAAATCAGCTGAGAGTTTTATTTATTTCAGCTGCTTAATGGAGCACATTTTTGTCAGGGGATGCCAAAATCTTCATTCCTTTCAAAAGAATGATTGTTGCACCTCCCTCTTTAGGACCACTCACCTCATGTTTTAAAAAATTTTGGAGAAGAATAAAATGTCTTCCAGAGCATATAGGAGTTGGAGGTTTGGCAGTAATTTCCCCAAATAGCTTCAGAACTCAAGTCAAAGAATGTACTCCAGGTAGGCCATGGTCACTGCCCTATTGTCCTCCGAAGCCAAACTTCTAGGAGCACTAAGCCAGTGCTACCCTGAGACGCCCCTGCCAAAGATGCAAAATTCAAACCATTGCCCACTCTCTGAATCCTTTGAGGGTTACATAATCTTTCATAAAATGTATTCTCATCCTTTTCAACATTCACAAATATTTGTCTAAATCATATTGGGGTCATGGAAGACCCCAGCAATTACAATTCCTCCAATACTGAAAATGGCAAAAGTCAAAGAATGGCTTTGGAGTCAGGTACTCAGCCAGACTTTTCAAAGCAGAGCCAGTTCTGTGCACTCTACCCTCTCTGGCTAGTTCAAAATAAGAGTGAAACCTGAAGAATTCAGGACTGATTGATAACAATTTCCATCCCCTTTGGCTCACTTGTTCCTTTTTTAAAAATTTTATTCTGGGCTTCCCTGGTGGCGCAGTGGTTGAGAGTCCACCTGCCGATGCAGGGGACACGGGTTCGTGCCCCGGTCTGGGAAGATCCCACATGCCGCGGAGCGGCTAGGCCCATAAGCCATGGCCGCTGAGCCAGCACGTCCGGAGCCTGTGCTCTGCAACGAGAGAGGCCACGACAGTGAGAGGCCCACATAACGCAAAAAAAAAAAAAAAAAAAAATTTTATTCTGCTTACCAGCTACTTCTGTTTTCTGATATATAGTGGTGAAACATTACCATCTTATATCTTCTGGTCATCTGGATGTCTAACAAAAAATGTATCTAAAGTATTCATCAAATTCTAATAGAAAGACTAGAATGGGAATCAGACTATACCAACAACTGAAGTTCTGGTTTCCTGTACACTCAAGAGAAGGAAAGTTTCAGGTCTCACTATCACAGACAATATCATCTTTTCTTTCCAATTCCCAATGGCTTTCAACATGCCAGCCCCACTGTGGCATTTTATAAATTCAGCTCTCACCACAGACACATAGATTGGGGAAAGCTAGTTTACACAGCAGAAATCTGGTCTGAGTTAAATGCCTCTCCAATGATTCTGAAAGTGTGATATCTTATATGATGTGTGTTAACTACAGCTGCATACAGTCTCTTGGTATGAGGAGCATTTTTCTGTTTCTCAGCCAACCTATAACCTCTGAATCCCTGATAGTCAGGCTTCCTCATGCCTGACTTGTTCCAGCTACACCAGTGAAATACCCTGTTTAATGCAACTGTGTAAATGGTATATCTGGGAACCCATGTGCTTCTTTTAGCAGTTGTATTTTCTAATAGCAATAGCAGAGGTCTTAGGTTTGTTTGCTTGATTGGTTTTATTTTCAAATAATTTGCAAGAGAGTAAGCAAAACATTTTAAATGACATACCATCCAGTTAAGTAACATCTAGTCGAGAGGTCAAGCAATTGCAGGTTAGCTAGAAAGGAGTTCAGGTGAGCCCAACTGAATATTCTTCTTAATCAGAAGACATCAAAGAAGAAAAAACTAGGGAATCAGGTCAAGATGGCAGAGGTGTAGGAAGTGGAGCTCATCTTCTCCCCACAGATACATCAAAAATACATCTACATGTGGAACAACTCTCACAGAACATCTACTGAAAGATGCAGAAGATCTCAGACTTCCAAAAGGGCAAGAAAATCTCCACATAATGGTGTAGGGCAAAAGAAAAGAGAATAAAAAGAGAGATAGGAATTGGGACAGGACCTGCACCTCTGGGAGGGAGCTGTAAAAGAGGAAATGTTTCACACACTGGAAACTCTACTCATTGGCGGAGACAGAGGGGGAGTTTTGGATAACAGCAACAGGTGTGTGGAAGGCAATACAGAGAGACCTGCACAGAAGGTCAGTGCCAACTGGCACTCCCGAATCTGAGACACTTGTCTTCTCACCCACTGGGGTGAGTCAGGGCTCAGTAGTGAGGCTCAGGCTTCCAAGGTCAGACCTTGGGGAGAGGACTGGGGTTGGCTAAATGAAGACAGCCTGAGGGGGCTAGGGTGTAGTGTGCCACAACTGAGGGAGTCCAGAAAGAAACCTGGGCACACCAGAGAGACAAGGCAACATTGTTGAGGGTCACATGAGGAGAGGGGTGGGCCTGCCATTCCTCCAGATGCTCATGGGTGGCAGGGCACTGCTTACAAGAGTTCCAGAGGTAGCATGTTCCATGAATGCCATCTTGGACTCCAGAGGTGGGTGCTGACTGCTGCTGCTGCTGCCGCTGAGGATCCTGTGAGTGGGTGCAGGTCCCTGCCCCCACCTTTCTGGGACCCTCCAACATAGCCCGCCACCAATGAGGGCCCTGCGATCAACTACCCCAGGAACATGCTCAGCCCCTTGCTGCTGCCAAGGGCCTTGTGATCCCATGCCAACCACTGCCCTCACCTCCCTATGGGTTCAGGGACTGCTGCAGCCACTGCAGAGGGACCCATGGCCTGGAGCCAAACGCTGTCCCCACCTTCCTGGGAGCCTGTGAAAACCATGCACCTGTGCAACTGCACACCCCCTATCAAGGGGATAACTGCCAGCACATGCTAAGGAAAGAGATGGCAAGCATCCAAACTAAAAACAGCCCTCATGCCAAAAAATATTAAACCCACATAAGCTACACAGGGACCCTCCCACATAAAAATAGCTCTCCAAGACTATAGTAGATAATTGTATCTCCTAAACTCACTGACTAAGAGAAATACAAGCAAAATGAAGAAGCAGAGGATCTGTTCTCAGATAAAACACCAAGAAAATTCCCCTGAAGGAACAAACAATGAAACAGACCTCTTCTATCTAATAGACACCAAGTTCAAAAAGGAGGTAAAGAAAAAACTGAAAGAATTAAGAAAGACTATTGACAGAAATACAGATTACTGTAAAGAGAAACTATAAGGAGGATCCAAGAAAAATTAGAAAATTCATTTGCTGGTTGAAAACTGAGCTCAAGGCAATGAATAGCAGAATGAATAATGCAGAAGAATGAATAAGTGATCTGGAAGAGAGAATAATGTATATCACCCAATCAGAACAGCAGACAGAAAGCCAAATTAAAAAAATGAAAGCAATATAAGAGACCTATGGGATAACATAAAGTGAGCCAATCTGTGCATAAAAGCGATTCCAGAAGAAGAAGGAAAAGAGGATTGAAAATGTATTCGAAGAAATTATGGCTGAAAATTTCTGAAACATAAAGAAGGAAACAGACATACAGATAAAGGAAGCACAGAGGGTCCCAAACAAGTTGAACCCAAATAGACCTACACCAAGACATATTATAATAAATGTAGCAAAAGTTAAAGAGAGAATCCTAAAGGCAGCAAGAAAAAAACAAAGAACTCTTTACAAGGGAACCCCCATAAAGATATCGGCTGATTTCTTTACAGAAACACTGCAGGCAAGAAGAGAGTGGCAAAATATATTCAAAGTCTTGAAAGAGAAAAATCTGCAACCTAGAATACTCTACCCAGAAAGATGATCATTTAGAATAGGAGAAATGATTTCTCAGACAAGCAAAAACTAGAAGAACACAGCAATGCTAAACTTATCCTAAAAGAAATATTGAAAGGTCATCTTTAAATAGAAAAGAAGAAAGAAGAAATAGGAAAGGAGAAAATCACAATTGGAAAGTCAATCACTTAAATTAGCCAGTATACACATCAAAACAAAACAAAATAAAAGAAAAAAAACTATTTGTGAAAGCAATGATAAACACAAGGAACAGCAAAAGGATAAACATGAAGATGTAAAAAGGGACATCAAAATAATAAAAGTTGAGAAGGAGAGTAAGAAAATACAGATGCTTTTTCTTTTTAAGAATGTGTTTGACCTTATATGACTATCGGTCTAAAGCAAGCAGATATAGGAAGGTTAACATAATTGAAAAAGAGGGAAAACACAAATCAAAAACATACAATAGATTTACAAAAAGCTAAAAGAAGATAATAAAGACTTAAAATAAAAGTAAATCATCAAACCACAAAAAGAAAAAGAAAGAAACAAAGAATAAGTTGGAAATCAAGGTTTGAAGTGGCAATAAATACATATGTATCAATAATTACCTTAGGGAAAAAAGCTTCAAGATGTCAGAAGAGTAAGATGTGGAGATCACCTTACTCCACACAAATGCATCAGAAATACATGTATATGTGGAACAACTCCTACAGAACACCTACTGAACCCTGGCAGAAGACCACAGACCTCCCAAAAGGCAAGAAACTCCCCAAGTACCTGGGTAGGGCAAAAGAAAAAAGAAGAAAACAGAGATAAAAGAATAGGGATGGAACCTGCAACAGTGGGAGGGAACCATGAAAGAGGAAAGGTTTCTACACACTAGGAAGCCCCTTTGTGGGCAGACAGTGGGTGGCAGAAAGGGGAGCTTCAGAGCCACGGAGGAGAGCACAGGGATGTGGAGGGCAAAGCACAGATTCCTGCACGGAGGATCGGTGCCAACCAGCACTCACCAGCCTGAGAGGCTTGTCTGCTCACCTGCCGGGGCTGCTGGGAGCTGGTAGCTGAGGCTCAGGCTTCGGTCAGATCACAGGGAGAGGACTGGGGTTGGCGGCGTGAACACAGCCTTAGGTTGGTCCAACGTCACGACGGCCTCTGCCGCCGCAAACGCTCCCCGCATCCATACCCTTCCCGGCCCCCGGCCTGAGTGAGCCAGAGCTCCTGAATCAGCTGCTCCTTTAACCCCGTCCTGTCTGAGCAAAGAACAGACGCCTGCAGGCGACCTACATGCAGAGGTGGGGCCAAATCCAAAGCTGAACACGAGGAGCTGTGAGAACAAAGAAGAGAAAGGGAAACCTTTCCCAGCAGCCTCAGGAGCCACGAATTAAATCTCCACAATCAACTTGATGTACCCTGCATCCGTGGAATAACGAATAGACAACGAATCATCCCAAATTGAGGAGGCAGACTTTGGGAGCAAGATATATTATTTTTTCCCGTTTTCCTCTTTTTGTGAGTGTGTACGTGTATGCTTCTGTGTGAGATTTTGTCTGTATAGCTTTGCTTTCACCATTTGTCGTAGGGTTCAGTGCATTCATTTTTTTGTTTGCTTTTTCTTTTTTTTTTTTTTTTTTTTTTTTTAACATCTTTATTGGAGTATAATTGCTTTACAATGGTATGTTAGCTTCAGCTTCACAACAAAATGAATCAGTTATATACATACATATATTCCCATATCTCTTCCCTCTTGCATCTCCCTCCCTCCCACCCTCCCTATCCCACCCCTCCAGGCGGTCACAAAGCACCGAGCTGATCTCCCTGTGCTATGCGGCTGCTTCCCACTAGCTATTTACCTTACGTTTGGTAGTGTATATATGTCCATGCCTCTTTATCGCTTTGTCACCGTTTACCCTTCCCCGTCCCCATAACCTCAAGTCCATTCTCTAGTAAGTCTGTGTCTTTATTCCTGTTTCACCCCTAGGTTTTTCATGACATTTTTTTTTAAATTCCATATATATGTGTTAGCATACGGTATTTGTCTCTCGCTTTCTGACTTACTTCACTCTGTATGACAGACTCTAGGTCTATCCACCTCATTACAAATAGCTCAATTTCGTCTCTTTTTATGGCTGAGTAATATTCCATTGTATATATGTGCCACATCTTCTTTATCCATTCATCCGATGATGGACACTTAGGTTGTTTCCATCTCCGGGCTATTGTAAATAGAGCTGCAATGAACATTTTGGTACATGACTCTTTTTGAATTATGGTTTTCTCAGGGTATATGCCCAGTAGTGGGATTGCTGGGTCATATGGTAGTTCTATTTGTAGCTTTTTAAGGAACCTCCATACTGTTCTCCACAGTGGCTGTATCAATTTACATTCCCACCAACAGTGTAAGAGGGTTCCCTTTTCTCCACACCCTCTCCAGCATTTATTGTTTCTAGATTTTTTGATGATGGCCATTCTGACTGGTGTGAGATGATATCTCATTGTAGTTTTGATTTGCATTTCTCTCATGATTAGTGATGTTGAGCATTCTTTCATGTGTTTGTTGGCACTCTGTATATCTTCTTTGGAGAAATGTCTATTTAGGTCTTCTGCCCATTTTTGGATTGGGTTGTTTGTTTTTTTGTTATTAAGCTGCATGAGCTGCTTATAAATTTTGGAGATCAATCCTTTGTCAGTTGCTTCATTTACAAATATTTTCTCCCATTCTGAGGGTTGTCTTTTGGTCTTCTTTATGGTTTCCTTTGCTGCGCAAAAGCTTATAAGTTTCATTAGGTCCCATTTGTTTACTCTTGTTTTTATTTCCATTTCTCTAGGAGGTGGGTCAAAAAGGACCTTGCTGTGATTTATGTCATAGAGTGTTCTGCCTATGTTTTCCTCTAAGAGTTTGATAGTTTCTGGCCTTACATTTAGGTCTTTAATCCATTTTGAGCTTATTTTTGTGTATGGTGTTAGGGAGTGATCTAATTTCATACCTTTACATGTAGCTGTCCAGTTTTCCCAGCACCACTTATTGAATAGGCTGTCCTTTCTCCACTGTACATTTCTGCCTCCTTTGTCAAAGATAAGGTGACCATATGTGCGTGGGTTTATCTCTGGGCTTTCTATCCTGTTCCATTGATCTATCTTTCTGTTTTTGTGCCAGTACCATACCGTCTTGATAACTGTAGCTTTGTAGTATAGTCTGAAGTCTGGGAGCCTGATTCCTCCAGTTCCTTCTTTCGTTCTCAAAATTGCTTTGGCTATTCGGGGTCTTTTGTGTTTCCATACAAATTGCAAAATTTTTTGTTCTAGTTCTGTGAAAAATGCCAGTGGTAGTTTGATAGGGATTGCATTGAATCTATAGATTGCTTTCGGTAGTAGAGTCATTTTCACAATGTTGATTCTTCCAATCCAAGAACATGGTATATCTCTCCATCTATTTGTATCGTCTTTAATTTCTTTCATCAGTGTCTTATAATTTTCTGCATACAGATCTTTTGTCTCCTTAGGTAGGTTTATTCCTAGATATTTTATTCTTTTTGTTGCAATGGTAAATGGGAGTGTTTTCTTGATTTCACTTTCAGATTTTTCATCATTAGTATATAGGAATGCCAGAGATTTCTGTGCATTAATTTTGTATCCTGCCACTTTACCAAATTCATTGATTAGCTCTAGTAGTTTTCTGGTAGCATCTTTAGGGTTCTCTATGTATAGGATCATGTCATCTGCAAACAGTGACAGCTTTACTTCTTCTTTTCCGATTTGGATTCCTTTTATTTCCTTTTCTTCTCTGATTGCTGTGGCTAAAACTTCCAAAACTATGTTGAATAAGAGTGGTGAGAGTGGGCAACCTTGTCTTGTTCCTGATCTTAGTGGAAATGCTTTCAGTTTTTCACCATTGAGGATGATGTTTGCTGTGGGCTTGTCATATATGGCCTTTATTATGTTGAGGAAAGTTCCCTCTATGCCTACTTTCTGCAGGGTTTTTATCATAAATGGGTGTTGAATTTTGTCAAAAGCTTTCTCTGCATCTATTGAGATGATCATATGGTTTTTCTCCTTCAGTTTGTTAATATGGTTTATCACATTGATAGATTTGCGTATATTGAAGAATCCTTGCATTCCTGGAATAAACCCCACTTGATCATGGTGTATGATCCTTTTAATGTGCTGTTGGATTCTGTTTGCTAGTATTTTGTTGAGGATTTTTGCATCTATGTTCATCAGTGATATTGGCCTGTAGTTTTCTTTCTTTGTGACATCCTTGTCTGGTTTTGGTATCAAGGTGATGGTGGCCTCGTAGAAGGAGTTTGGGAGTGTTCCTCCCTCTGCTATATTTTGGAAGAGTTTGAGAAGGATAGGTGTTAGCTCTTCTCTAAATGTTTGATAGAATTCGCCTGTGAAGCCATCTGGTCCTGGGCTTTTCTTTGTTGGAAGATTTTTAATCACAGTTTCAATTTCAGTGCTTGTGATTAGTCTGTTCATATTTTCTATTTCTTCCTGATTCAGTCTTGGCAGGTTGTGCATTTCCAAGAATTTGTCCATTTCTTCCAGATTGTCCATTTTATTGGCATAGAGTTGCTTGTAGTAATCTCTCATGATCTCTTTTATCTCTGCAGTGTCAGTTGTTACCTCTCCTTTTTCATTTCTAATTCTATTGATTTGAGTCTTCTCCCTTTTTTTCTTGATGAGTCTGGCTAGTGGTTTATCTATTTTGTTTATCTTCTCAAAGAACCAGCTTTTAGTTTTATTGATCTTTGCTATTGTTTCCTTCATTTCTTTTTCATTTATTTCTGATCTGATTTTTATGATTTCTTTCCTTCTGCTAGCTTTGGGGTTTTTTTGTTCTTCTTTCTCTAATTGCTTGAGGTGCAAGGTTAGGTTGTTTATTCGAGATGTTTCCTGCTTCTTAAGGTGGGCTTGTATTGCTATAAACTTCCCCCTTAGAACTGCTTTTGCTGCATCCCACAGGTTTTGGGTCGTTGTGTCTCCATTGTCGTTTGTTTCTAGGTATTTTTTGATTTCCTCTTTGATTTCTTCAGTGGTCACTTCATTATTAAGTAGTGTATTGTTTAGCCTCCATGTGTTTGTATTTTTTACAGATCTTTTCCTGTAATTGATATCTAGTCTCATGGCGTTGTGGTCAGAAAAGATACTTGATACAATTTCAATTTTCTTAAATTTACCAAGGCTTGATTTGTGACCCAAGATATGATCTATCCTGGAGAATGTTCCATGAGCACTTGAGAAAAATGTGTATTCTGTTGTTTTTGGATGGAATGTCCTATAAATATCAATTAACTCCATCTCGTTTAATGTATCATTTAAAGCTTGTGTTTCCTTATTTATTTTCATTTTGGATGATCTGTCCATTGGTGAAAGTGGGGTGTTAAAGTCCCCTACTATGAATGTGTTACTGTCGATTTCCCCTTTTATGGTTGTCAGTATTTGCCTTATGTATTGAGGTGCACCTAAGTTGGGTGCATAAATATTTACAATTGTTATATCTTCCTCTTGGATCGATCCCTTGATCATTATGTAGTGTCCTTCTTTGTCTCTTCTAATAGTCTTTGTTTTAAAGTCTATTTTGTCTGATATGAGAATTGCTACTCCAGCTTTCTTTTGGTTTCCATTTGCATGAAATACCTTTTTCCATCCCCTTACTTTCAGTCTGTATGTGTCTCTAGGTCTGAAGTGGGTCTCTTGTAGACAGCAAATATATGGGTCTTGTTTTTGTATCCATTCAGCCAATCTGTGTCTTTTGGTGGGAGCATTTAGTCCATTTACATTTAAGGTAATTATCGATATGTGTGTTCCTATTCCCATTTTCTTAATTGTTTTGGGTTCATTATTGTAGGTCCTTTCCTTCTTTTGTGTTTCTTGCCTAGAGAAGTTCCTTTAGCAGTTGTTGTAGAGCTGGTTTGGTGGTGCTGAACTCTCTCAGCTTTTGCTTGTCTGTAAAGGTTTTAATTTCTCCATCAAATCTGAATGAGATCCTTGCTGGGTAAAGTAATCTTGGTTGCAGGTTTTTCTCCTTCAACACTTTCAATATGTCCTGCCACTCCCTTCTGGCTTGCAGAGTTTCTGCTGAAAGATCAGCTGTTAACCTTATGGGGATTCCCTTGTGTGTTATTTGTTGTTTTTCCCTTGCTGCTTTTAATATGTTTTCTTTGTATTTAATGTTTGACAGTTTGATTAATATGTGTCTTGGCGTATTTCTCCTTGGATTTATCCTGTATGGGACTCTCTGTGCTTCCTGGACTTGATTAACTATTTCTTTTCCCATATTAGGGAAGTTTTCAACTATAATCTCTTCAAATATTTTCTCAGTCCCTTTCTTTTTCTCTTCTTCTTCTGGAACCCCTATAATTCGAATGTTGGTGCGTTTAATGTTGTCCCAGAGGTCTCTGAGACTGTCCTCAGTTCTTTTCATTCTTTTTTCTTTTTTCTGCTCTGCAGTAGTTATTTCCACTATTTTATCTTCCAGGTCACTTATCCGTTCTTCTGCCTCAGTTATTCTGCTATTGATCCCATCTAGAGTATTTTTAATTTCATTTATTGTGTTGTTCATCGTTGCTTGTTTCATCTTTAGTTCTTCTAGGTCCTTGTTAACTGATTCTTGCAATTTGTCCATTCTATTGTCCATTCTATCTCCAAGATTTCGGATCAACCTTACTATCATTATTCTGAATTCTCTTTCAGGTAGACTGCCTATTTCCTCTTCATTTGTTAGGTCTGGTGCATTTTTATCTTGCTCCTTTATCTGCTGTGTGTTTTTCTGTCTTCTCATTTTGCTTATCTTACTGTGTTTGGGGTCTCCTTTTTGCAGGCTGCAGGTTTGTAGTTCCTCCTGTTTTTGATGTCTGTCCCCAGTGGCTAAGGTTGGTTCAGTGGGTTGTGTAGGCTTCCTGGTGGAGGGTACTAGTGCCTGTGTTCTGGTGGATGAGGCTGGATCTTGTCTTTCTGGTGGGCAGGTCCACGTCTGGTGGTGTGTTTTGGGGTGTCTGTAGACTTACTATGATTTTGGGCAGCCTCTCTGCTAATGGGTGGGGTTGTGTTCCTGTCTTGCTAGTTGTTTGGCATAGGATGTCTAGCACTGTAGCTTGCTGGTTGTTGAGTGAAGCTGGGTGCTGGCGTTGAGATGGAGATCTCTCGGAGATTTTTGCTGTTTGATATTATGTGCAGCTGGGAGGCCTCTTGTGGACCAGTGTCCTGAAGTTGGCTCTCCCACCTCAGAGGCACAGCACTGACTCCTGGCTGCAGCACCAAGAGCCTTTCATCCACAGGGCTCCTTAATTTGGGATGATTCGTTGTCTATTCAGGTATTCCACAGATGCAGGGTATATCAAGTTGATTGTGGAGCTTTAATCCGATGCTTCTGAGGCTGCTGGGAGAGATTTCCCTTTCTCTTCTTTGTTCTGACAGTTCCCAGGGGCTCAGCTTTGGATTTGGCCCCGCCTGTGCGTGTAGGTCGCCGGAGGGCGTCTGTTCTTTGCTCAGACAGGACGGGGTTAAAGGAGCCGCTGATTCGGAGGCTCTGGCTCACCCAGGCCGGGGGGTAGGGAGGGTCACGGAGTGCGGGGCGGGCCTGCAGCGGCAGAGGCCGTCGTGACGCTGCAGCCTGAGGGCGCCGTGCGCTCTCCCGGGGGAGCCGTCCCTGGATCCGGGGACCCTGGCAGTGGCGGGCTGCACAGGCTCCCCGGAAGGGCGTGTGGCTAGTGACCTGTGCTCACACACAGGCCTCCTGACGGCGGCAGCAGCGGCCTCAGCGTCCCATGTCCGTCTCTGGGCTCCGCAATCTTAGCCGCGGCTCGCGCCCGTCCCTGGAGCCCTCTCAAGCAGCGCTCTTAATCCCCTCTCCTCGTGCACCAGGAAACAAAGAGGGACGTAAAAGTCTCTTGCCTCTTCGGCAGGTCCAGACCCCTCCCCGGACTCTCTCCCGGCCAGCCGCGGCGCACCAACGCCCTGCAGGCTGTGTTCACGCCGCCAACCTCAGTCCTCTCCCGGCGCTCCGACAAAAGCCGGAGCCTCAGCTCCCAGTCCCGCCCGCCCCGGCGGGCGAGCAGACAAGTCTCTCGGCTGGTGAGTGCCGGTCGGCCCGATCCTCTGCGCTGGAATCTGTCCGCTTTGCCCTCCGCACCCCTGTTGCTGTGTTCTCCTCCGCGGCTCCCAAGCTCCCCCACTCCGCCTCCCGAAGTCTCCACCCGCGAAGGGGCTTCCTAGTGTGTGGACACTTTTCCTCCTTCACAGCTCTCTCCCGCTGGTGCAGGACCCGTCCCTATCCTTTTGTCTCTGTTTAGTTTTTTCTTTTGCCCTAACCAAGTACGTGGGGGGTTCCTTGCCTTTTGGGAGGTCTGAGGTCTTCTGCCAGCGTTCAGTAGGTGCTCCGTAGGAGTTGTTCCACGCATAGATGTACTTCTGGTGTATCTGTGGAGAGGAAGGTGATCTCCGCATCTTACTCTTCCGCCATCTTCCCGGAAGTCCTCTGTTTGCTTTTTCTTTACTTTTTAAAATTTTTTCTAAATAATTTTTAATTTATATTTTTTCTCCTTTTTATTCTGAGCTGTGTGGACAAAAGGCTCTTGGTGCTCCAGCCAGGAGCCAGTGCTGTGTCTCTGAGGTGGGAGAGCCAACTTCAGGACACTGGTCCACAAAAGACATCCCAGCTCCACGTAATATCAAATGGTGAAAATTGCCCAGAGATCTCCATCTCAACACCAACACCCAGCTTCACCCAACGACCAGCAAACTACAGTGCTTTACACCCTATGACAAACAACTAGCAAGACAGGAACACAAGCCCACCCATTAGCAGAGAGGCTGCCTAAAATCATAATAAGGCCACAGACACCCCAAAACACACCACCAGACGTGGACCTGCCCAGCAGAAAGACAAGATCCAGCCTCATCCACCAGAACACAGGCACTGGTCCCCTCGACCAGGAAGCCTACATAACCCACTGAACCAACCTTAGCCAATGGGGACAGACACCAAAAACAATGGGAAGTATGAACATGCAGCCTGCAAAAAGGAGACACCAAACACAGTAAACTAAGCAAAATGAGAAGACAGAAAAACACACAGCAGATGAAGGAGCAAGGTAAAAACCCACCATACCTAACAAATGAATAGGAAATAGCCAGTCTACCTGAAAAAGAATTCAGAATAATGACAGTAAAGATGATCCAAAATCTTGGAAGTGGAATAGAGAAAATGCAAGAAACACTTAACAAGGACTTAGAAGAACTAAAGAGGAAACAAGCAATGATGAACAACAAAATAAATGAAATTAAAAATACTCTAGATGGGATCAATAGCAGAATAACTGAGGCAGAAGAACGGATAAGTGACCTGGAAGATAAAATAGTGAATATAACTACTGCAGAGCAGAATAAAGGAAAAAGAATGTAAAGAACTGAGGACATTCTCAGAGACTTCTGGGACAACATTAAACACACCAACATTCGAATTATAGAGGTTCCAGAAGAAGAAGGGAAAAAGAAAGGGACTGAGAAAATATTTGAAGATATTATAGTTGAAAACTTCCCTACTATGAGAAAGGAAATAGTTAATCAAGTGCAGGAAGCACAGAGGGTCCCATACAGGATAAATCCAAGTAAAAGACACCAAGACACATATTAATCAAACTATCAAAAATTAAATACAAAGAAAACATATTAAAAGCAGCAAGGGAGAAACAACAAGTAACACACAGGGAATCCCCATAAGGTTAACAGCTGAACTTTCAGCAGAAACTCTGCTAGCCAGAAGGGAGTGGCAGGACATATTTAAAGTGATGGAGGAGAAAAACCTACAAACAAGATTATTCTACCCAGCAAGGATCTCATTCAGATTTGATGGAGAAATTAAAACCTTTACAGACAAGCAAAAGCTGAGAGAGTTCAACACCACCAAACCAGCTTTACAACAATTGCTAAAGGGACTTCTCTAGGCAAGAAACACAAGAGAAGGAAGAGACCTACAATAACAAACCCAAAATAATTAAGAAAATGGGAATAGAAACATACATATCAATAATTACCTTAAATGTAAATGGATTAAATGCTCCCACCAAAAGACACAGACTGGCTGAATGGATACAAAAAGAAGACCTGTGTATATACTGTCTACAAGAGATCCACTTCAGACCTAGGGACACATACAGACTGAAAGTGAGGGGATGGAAAAAGATATTCCATGCAAAAGGAAATCAAAAGAAAACTGGAGTAGCAATTCTCATATCAGACAAAATAGACTTTAAAATTAAGACTATTAGAAGAGACAAAGAAGGACACTACATAATGATCAAGAGATTGATCCAAGAAGATATAAAAATTGCAAATATTTATGCACCCAACATAGGAGCACATCAATACATAAGGCAAATGGTGACATCCATAAAAGGGGAAATCAACAGTAACACAACTATAATAGGGGACTTTAACACCCCACTTTCACCAATGGACAGATCATCCAAAATGAAAATAAATAAGGAAACACAAGCTTTAAATGATACATTAAACAAGATGGATTTAATTGATATTTATAGGACATTCCATCCAAAAACAACAAAATACACATTTTTCTCAAGTGCTCATGGAACATTCTCCAGGATAGATCATATCTTGGGTCACAGTGCAAGCCTTGGTAAATTTAAGAAAATTGAAATCATATCAAGTGTCTTTTCTGACCACAATGCTATGAGACTAGATATCAATTACAGGAAAAGATCTGTAAAAAATACAAACACACGGAGGCTAAACAATATATTACTTAATAACCAAGTGATCACTGAAGAAATCTAAGAGAAAATCAAAAAATACCTAGAAACAAATGACAATGGAGACAAGACGACCCAAAACCTATGGAATGCAGCAAAAGCAGTTCTAAGAGGGAAGTTTATAGCAATACAATCCTACCTGAAGAAGCAGGAAAAATCTCAAATAAACAACCTAACCTTGCACCTAAATTGATTAGAGAAAGAACAGAAAATCCCAAAAGTCAGCAGAAGGAAAGAAATCATACAGATCAGAGCAGAAATAAATGAAAAAGAAATGAAGGAAATGATAGCAAAGATCAATAAAACTAAAAGCTGGTTCTTTAAGATAAACAAAATTGATAAACCACTAGCCAGACTCATCAACAAAAAAAAAGGGAGAAGACTCAAATCAATAGAATTAGAAATGAAATAGGAGAAGTAATAATTGACACTACAGATATACAAAGGATCATGAGAGATTACTACAAGCAACTCTATCCCAATAAAATGGACAACCTGGAAGAAATGGACACATTGTTAGAAATGAACAACATGCCGAGACTGAACCAGAAAAAAATAGAAAATATGAACAGACCAATCACAAGCACTAAAATTGAAACTGTGATTAAAAATCTTACAACAAACAAAAGATCAGAACCAGACGGCTTCACAGGCTAATTCTATCAAACATTTAGAGAAGAGCTAACACCTATCCTTCTCAAACTCTTCGAAAATATAGCAGAGGGTGGAGCACTCCCAAACTCATTTTACGAGGCCACCATCATCCGGATACCAAAACCTGGCAAAGATGAAACAAAGAAAGAAAACTACAGGCCAATATCACTGATGAACATAGATGCAAAAATCCTCAACAAAATACTAGCAAACAGAATCCAACAGCATATTAAAAGGATCACACACCATGATCAAGTGGGGTTTATTCCAGGAATGCAAGGATTCTTCAATATATGCAAATCAATAAATGCGATACACTATATCAACAAACTGAAGGAGAAAAACCATATGATCATCTCAATAGATGCAGAGAAAGCTTTCGACAAAATTCAACACCCACTTATGATAAAAACCCTCCAGAAAGTAGGCATAGAGGGAAATTTCTTCAACATAATAAAGGCCATATATGACAAACTCACGGCCAACATCATGCTCAATGTGAAAACCTGAAAAATTTCCTCTAAGATCATGAACAAGACAACGTTGCCCACTCTCATCACTATTATTCAACATAGTTTTGGAAGTTTTAGCCACAGCAATCAGAGAAGAAAAGGAAATAAAAGGAATCCAAATCAGAAAAGAAGAAGTAAATCTGTCACTGTTTGCAGATGACATGATACTCTACATTGAGAATCCTAAAGATGCTACCAGAAAACTAGTAGAGATAATCAATGAATTTGGTAAAGTAGCAGGATACAAAATTAATGCACAGAAATCTCTGGCATTCCTATACACTAATGATGAAATATCTGAAACTGATATTAAGAAAACACTCCCATTTACCATTGCAATAAAAACTAAAAAAATACCTAGGAAAGACCTACCTAAGGAGTCAAAAGAGCTGTATGCAGAAAATTATAAGACACTGTTAAAAGAAATTAAAAATGATACAAGTAGATGGAGAGATATACCATGTTCTTGGACTGGAAGAATCAGCATTATGAAAATGACTATACTACCCAAAGCAATCTACAGATTCAATGCAATCCTTATCAACCTACCACTGCCATTTTTCACAGAACTAGAATAAAAAATTTCACAATTTGTATGGAAACACAAAAGACCCTGAATAGTCAAAGTAATCTTGAGAAACAAAAACGGAACTGGAGGAATCAGGCTCCCTGAATTCAGACTATACTACAAAGCTACAGTAATCAAGACAGTATGGTACTGGCACAAAAACAGAAATATAGATCAATGGAACAAGACAGAAAGCCCAGAGATAAACCCATGCACATATGGTCACCTTATGTGTGGTAAAGGAAGCAAGAATATACAGTGGAGAAAAGACAGCCTCTTCAATAAATGGTGCTGGGAAAACTGGACAGGTACATGTAAAAGTATGAAATTAGAACACTCCCTAACACCATGCACAAAAATAAACTTAAAATGGATTAAAGACCTAAATGTAAGGCCAGACACTATAAAACTCTTAGAGGAAGACATAGGCAGAACACTCTATGACATAAATCACAGCAAGATCCTTTTTGACCCACCTCCTAGAGAAATGGAAATAAAAACAAAAATAAACAAATGGGACCTAATGAAACTTCAAAGTTTTTGCACAGCAAAGGAAACCATAAACAAGACCAAAAGACAAGCCTCAGAATGGGAGAACATATTTGCAAATGAAGCAATTGACAAAGGATTAATCTCCAAATTTACAAACTGCTCATGCAGCTCAATATCAAAAAAACAAACAACCCAATCCAAAATGGGCAGAAGACCTAAACAGACATTTCTCCAAGGAAGATATACAGATTGCCAACAAACACATGAAAGAATGCTCAACATCATTAATCATTAGAGAAATGCAAATCAAAACTACAATGAGATATCATCTCACACCAGTCACAATGGCCATCATCAAAAAATCTAGAAACAATAAATGCTGGAGAGGGTGTGGAGAAAAAAAACACTCTTGCACTGTTAGTGGGAATGTAAATTGATACAGCCAGTATGGAGAACAGTATGGAGGTTCTTTATAAAACTAAAAATAGAATTAGCATATGACCCAGCAATCCCACTACTGGGCATGTACCCTGAGAAAAGCATAATTCAAAAAGAGTCATGTACCAAAATGTTCATTGCTGCTCTGTTTACAATAACCTGGAGATGGAAGCAATCTAAGTGTATATCAACAGATGAATGCATAAAGAAGATGTGGCACATATATACAATGGAATATTACACAGCCATAAAAAGAAATGAAACTGAGTTATTTGTAGTGAGGTGGATGGACCTAGAGTCTGTCATACAGAGTGAAGTAAGTCAGAAAGAGAAAAACAAATACTGTATGCTAACACATATATATGGAATCTAAGGCAAAAAAAAAGGTCCTGAAGAACCTAGGGGTAAGATGGGAATAAAGACACAGACCTACTAGAGACTGCACTTGAGGATATGAAGATGAGGAAGGGTAAGCTGTGAAAAAGTGAGAGAGTGGCATGGACATATATACACTACCAAACATAAAATAGATAGCTAGTTTGAAGCAGCCGCATGGCATAGGTAGATCTGTTCGGTGGTTTGTGATCACCCAGAGGGGTGGGATAGGGAGGTTGGGAGGCAGGGAGTTGCAAGAGGGAAAACATATGGGAACATATGGATATTTATAACTGATTCACTTTCTTATAAAGCAGAAACTAACACACCATTGTAAAGCAATTATACTCCAATAGAGGTGTTAAAAAAAATCTTCCATGAACAAAAATCAAGGACCAGATGGTTTCACAGGCGAATTTTGTCAAACATTTAGAGAAGAGATAACACCTATCCTTCTCAAACTCTTCCAAAATATAGCAGAGGGAGGAACACTCCCAAACTCATTCTACGAGGCCACCATCACCCTGATACCAAAACCAGACAAAGATGTCACAAAGAAAGAAAACTACAGGTCAATATCACTGATGAACATAGATGCAAAAATCCTCAACAAAATACTAGCAAACAGAATCCAACAGCACATTAAAAGGATCACACACTATGATCAAGTGGGGTTTATTCCAGGAATGCAACAATTCTTCAATATATGCAAATCAATCAACACGATACACCATATTAACAAATTGAAGGAGAAAATCCATATGATCATCTCAATAGATGCAGAAAAAGCTTTAGACAAAATTTGACACCCATTTATGATAAAAACCATCCAAAAAGTAGGAATAGAGGGAACTTTCCTCAACATAATAAAGGGCATATATGACAAACTCACAGTCAACATTGTCCTCAATGATGAAAATGTGAAATCATTTCCACTAAAGTTAGGAATAAGACAAGGTTGCCTACTCTCACCACTATTATTTAACAGTGTTTTGGAAGTTTTACTCACAGCAATCAGAGAAGAAAAAGAAATCCAAATCGGAAAAGAAGAAGTAAAGCTGTCACTGTTTTCAGATGACATGGTACTCTACCTAGAGAATCCTAAAGATGCTACCCAAAAACTACTAGAGCTAATCAATGAATTTTGTTAAGTAGCAGGATACAACATTAATGCACGGAAATCTTCTGCATTCCTATACACTAATAATGAAAAATCTGAAAAAGAAATTAAGGAAACACTCCCATTTACCAGTGCAACAAAAAGAATAAAATACCTAGGAATAAACCTACCTAAGTAGACAAAGGGCCTGTATGCAGAAAACTATAAGACACTAATGAAAGAAATTAAAGATGTTACAAACAGATGGAGAGATATACCATGTTCTTGGATTGGAAGTATCAACATTGTGAAAATGACTATATTACCCAAAGCAATCTACAGATTCAGTGCAATCCCTATCAAACTACCACTGGCATTCTTCACAGAACTATAACAAAAAATTTCACAATTTGTATGGAAACACAAAAGACCCTGAATAGCCAAAGCAATCTTGAGAAACAAAAATGGACCTGGAGGAATCAGGCTCCTTGACTTCAGATGAAACTACAAAGCTACAGTAATCAAGACAGTATGGTACTGGCACCAAAACAGAAATATAGATCAATGGAACAGGAGAAAAAGCCCAGAGATAAACCCAAGCACTTATGGTCCCCTTATTTTTGATAAAGGTGGCAACCATTTATAGTGGAGAAAAGACAACCTCTTCAATAAGTGGTGCTGGGAAAACTGGACAGCTATATGTAAAAGAATGAAATTAGAACACTCCCTAACACCATACACAAAAATAAACTCATAATGGATTAAAGAGCTAAATGTAAGGCCAGACACTATCAAACTCTCAGAGGAAAACATAGGCCGAACACTCTATGACATAAGTCACAGCAAGATCTTGTTTCACCCTCCTAGAGAACTAGAAATAAAAACAAAAATAAACAAATGGGACATAATGAAACTTAAAAGCTTTTGCACAGCAAAGGAAACCATAAACAAGATGAAAAGACAACCCTCAGAATGGGAGAAAATATTTGCCAATGAAGCAACTGAGAAAGGATTAATTTCCAAAATTTACAAGCCACTCATGCAGCTCAATATCAAAAAAACAAATAACTCAATCCAAAAAAGGGCAGAAAACCTAAACAGACATTTCTCCAAAGAAGATATACAGATAGCCAACAAACATATGAAAGGATGCTCATCATCACTAATCATTAGAGAAATGCAACTCAAAACTACAAGGAGGTATCACCTCACACAATTCAGAATGGTCATCATCAAAAAGTCTGCAAACAATAAATGCTGGAGAGGGTGCAGAGAAAAGGGAACCCTCTTGCACTGTTGGTGGGAATGTAAATTGATACAGCCACTATGGAGAACACTATGGAGATTCCTTTAAATAATAAAATTAGAACTACCATAAGACCCAGCAATTCCACTACCTGGCATATACCGTGAGAAAAGCATAATTCAAAAAGAGTCATGTACCAAAACGTTCATCGCAGCTCTATTTACAATAGCCAGGAGATGGAAGCAATCTAAGTGTACATCAACAGATGAATGCATAAAGAAGATGTGGCACATATATACAATGGAATATTACCCAGCCATAAAAAAGTGAAATGGAGTTATTGTAATGAGGTGGGTGGACATAGAATCTGCCATACAGAGTGAAGTTAGTCAGAAAGAGGAAAACAAATTCCATATGCTAACACATATGTATGGAATCTAAAAAAAAAAAAAGGGTTCTGAAGAACCAAGGGGCAGGACAGCAACAGAGACGAAGACCTAGAGAATGGACTTGAGGACACGGGGAGGGGGAAGGGTAAGCTGGGACAAAGTGAGAGAGTGGCATGGACTTATAAATACTACCAATGTAATATAGATAGCTAGTGGGAAGCAGCCACATAGCACAGGGAGATCAGCTGGGTGCTTTGTGATCACCTAGCGGGGTTTGATAGGGAGGATGTGAGGGAGACGTAAGAGGGAGAGGATATGGGGTATATGTATATGTATAGCTGATTCACTTTGTTATAAAGCAGAAACTTACACACCATTGTAAAGCATTTATACTCCATAAAGATATTTTAAAAAATTAATTCATGTGGAACAGTTTTCATATAAAACTAAATTGAGCAAACAAAAGCTGCAAGAAAGATTCTCACATAACCCAGTAGAATGGGAAACAAAAAGCATAGAATCAGGACCTCCACCCCTGCGAAGGATCTGAAAGGAAGAGAAGATCCACACAGTTTGACCCTTGCCCTGGGGAGTAAGCAGGTCAAGCCACAGTATAGTTGTCCTCATCTTATGTTCCTACGCAGAGGAGATAAGCCCCCTTGGCTGCTGGGAGAAAAGTTGGGACACATAGACTTGTTTTAGTAGCCTAGACTCTACTCATGAAGAGTTCATAGGTACCGGTTTGCCAACAAAGAGTGGAAAGAGCTCTGCATTGGCAGCTGCCACTTTGCCATGCTCCCTGATCCAAGCAGGGCAAACACCCCATCTCTGCTCATTCCACACAACAGCTTGGTTCAGGATCTGGGCCAGCAAGGCCCTGGGAAAAGGCTTAGTCTAGCTACACAAAGACAGTGTGGGAGCCTGGGTTGTGTTCCAGGTGGGGCAGCAGTGACCATTGTCAGTGTTTACTGAAGCCATGCCTTTGGAACCACCCTGATCAATGTGCCTTGTCCCAGCTCTCAGCGAACACTCAGGCCCCACCAACTCCATATCACAGCTTGACACTTGATTTGGGGCAGATATGTCCTGGAGGAAGACTCAATCTGAGGATGCAGAGGAGGCTTAGTGGCCTGGGGTGTGGTCCAGTTGTGGCAGTGGCAGTCTGTTAGCTACGGGGTATATGAATACGTAGAGCTGATTCACTTTGTTATAAGCAGAAACTAACACACCATTGTAAAGCAATTATACTCAATAAAGATGTTTAAAAAATCAATAAATGTGTATTTTGTTATGTTAATGAGATGACTTTGGGGCCCCACCTACGGAAGAGGGGTGGTTGCCAGTAGAACAAACTCTGTGATTAAAGGGCTGGAATTTTCAGTCCCACCCCTCTGACCTTGGGGGAGTGGAGAAGGGGTGGAGATTGAATCAGTTGCCAATGGCCAATGAGTTCATCAATCATGCCTAAATAATGAGGTCTCCATAAAACCCCAAAAGGACAGGGTTTGGAAAGCCTCCGAGTTGGAGGTGCTGAGATGGTGAAATGCCTGGAAAGAGTATGGAAGCTCTGCACCCTTTCCCAATACCTTGCCCTGTGCATCTCTTTCATCTGGCTGTTCCTGAATTATATCGTTTTGTAATAAATTGGTAATCTAGTAAGTAAAATATTGCTCTGAGTTCTGTGAGTTGCTCTAGCAAATTAATTGAACCCAAGGAAGGGGTCATTGGAACCTCTGATGTATAGCCAGTCAATCAGAAATATAGGTAACAACCTGGGCATGCAACTGGCATCTGAATTTAATCTTGTAGTGTTGAATCCCTGACCTCTGGAATCTAATGCTATCTCTGGGTAGATAATGTCAGAATTGAGTTGAATTCTCAGACACTCTGCTGGTGTCCAAGAATTGTTTGTTGATGTGTTGGGAATTGGGTCCAGGAACCAAAAAGAGGCTCAAATTGATAGTTGTTATTATTATTTTGTTTTTGTGCAGTTGAAAATAAAATTTTACTAAATACCAAATCACAATTTAAAAGGAACATTAACAATTAGGAGAAAGATATCCAGGCTGAGGAAGGATCAGTTAACCAAATTGTACAATTAATTGCTGGAAAAATGGGAGTAATTTGCTGTGAACAAAGCAGGAAGCAGATTGGTAAAGAAAAGAAACACACTTATTATCTGGAAAGGTGAAGTTCTGTCATATATACAAAATAGGGAATAGATTTATTGTATGAAAACCTAGATTTTTAGAAGATAATCATTCTCATGCATTGATGAACAGAAATTTTTTTTTTTTTTTTGCAGTACGCGGGCCTCTCACTGTTGTGGCCTCTCCTGTTGTGGAGCACAGGCTCCGGACGCACAGGCTCAGCGGCCATGGCTCACGGGCCCAGACGCTCCGTGGCACATGGGATCTTCCCGGACCGGGGCACGAACCCGTGACCCCTGCATCGGCAGGCGGACTCTCAACCACTGCGCCACAAGGGAAGCCCCCAGAAAATTTTAAATGTGCAAAACTTTCTACTTTCATACTCAGACCAAGCTCTGTTGACCTAGATCTGCTCACTATTTTGGGTTTTTTGTTTGTTTCTTTGTTTTGACTACACATACTGCTTCTCATTACTGTTGCTCATTTTCAGCTTTGATCTCATGGACTTCCTTAGATCAGTGCCTTAGAAATTTGAAACAGTCAAAAGGTTAGTATGATTTGGTTCCTTGGTCATTTTAGTGGCTTTTTAAAAGCTTTTATTTTGTGTCTTTTATATAGTGATGGTATGGGAAGAGGCTAAGATGAAAAATTTGAACGGTGGCGGAGGCAGCCTTAGTCCTTATTCTGGTAATTACCATCAGTCTCTAATACTACAAGCTCCTTATCTTTAGAAAGAAATGAATAAAGATAGTTGTTGTAACCTCACGTAAAAGGGCTGTTTTCATCTATGTTTTATCAGTTTGACTTCATGCTTGAATGGGTGACAGTGAAAGAACAAGGTCTAGAGCTCATAGTATGAGTATCTTGATGCCAAGATTACTGATGCATTTAATATGGCCCTCAAAGTAGTATTATCACTTGTGGTTGACTATGAACACTGAATCTTATTCTTCGAATGTAAACCATGGTCCTGGCAGAGTCTATAGATGCTCTATGCCAGAGCTCTTATTTAGTGTGTCTGCTTAATAAATCTGACCCAAATGTGACATTAATAAAGTGCTCCGTGTGAACTGACAGAAGAGTACTTAGTTTCCTAATAGTCCTGTGTGATTGTTTAACTAGTAAGTTGGTATGTAGGTGTTACATTCTTGGGAAGGGAACAGGTGCAAGTTTAAGGGTCTTCCAGAAAAAAAGGCAGGCACAAAAGCAAAGATTTACCAACGTCATGCCTGGGACTGGGAAGTTTCATTGTAATCTGCTGCACTGCTCCTGTGTTTTCTGTCAAATGAGTTTCATTGCTGTAGGCAAGTAGCTAGATCAATCTGTTGGTGATGTTTGTTTCACTGTTGATCTGTCACATATGCAAGAGTGTAAGGATGTATAATGTGGACAAGGAGCTGAGCATAATTTTGTATGTGCCAGATGGGAGGGTGTGATATGGTCGCCCCTGACTTTGGCAGCAACTAGCTTAGAAAGTTGTTCAGATACAAAAGCATCTCTTCACTACTGTATACAATTAATTACATGACATCAGCTTATGGTTTGCTATAAATAGCCACTGATTTGTCTTCATTTACATTTTCAAGAATCTTTTGTTGGATATATACTCAGGAATGGAATTGCTGGATCATAATGATAGTTCTGTTTTTAGTTTTTTAAGGAACCTCTATTCTGTTTTCCAAACTGCTCCACCAATTTACATTCCAACCAACAGTGTAGGAGTCTTCCCTTTTCTCCACACTTTATCCAGCATTTATTATTTGTGGACTTTTTGATGATAGCCATTCTGACTGGTGTGAGATGCTATCTCACTGTGGTTTTGATTTGCATTTATCTGATGTAAGTAATGTAGAGTATTTTTTCATGTGCTGTTAGCCAACTATATGTCTTCTTTATAAAACTATCTATTCAGGTCTTTTGCCCCTTTTTTGATTGGATTGTTTGGTTACTTAGTATTGAGTTATTTGGATATTTTGTATATTAACCCCTTGTCAGTTGCAGCATTTGTAAATATTTTTTCACATTCTATAGGTTGTCTTTTTGTTTTGTCGATGGTTTCCTTGGCTGTGCAAAAGCTTTTAAATTTGAATAGGTCCCATTTGTTTATTTTTGCTTTTATTTATTTTACCTTAGAAAACTGATCTAAAAAAATATTGCTACAATTTATGTCAAAGAGTGTTGTGCCTATGTTATCTTCTAGGATTTTTATGGTGTCACGTCTTCAATTTATATCTTTAAACCATTTTCAGTTTATTTTTGTATATGGTGTGAGGAAATGTTCTAATTTTATTGTTTTACATGAAGCTGTCCAGCTTTCCCAGCACCACATCTTGAAGGGACTGTCTTTTATCCATGATATATGCTTGCTTCCTTTGTTGTAGATTAATTGGCCATAGGTATGTGGGTTTATTTCTGGGCTCTGTATTCTGTTCCATTGATTTATGTGTCTGTTTTTTGTGCTAATACCACGCTGTTTTGATTACTGTAGCTTGATAGTATAGTCTGAAGTATGGGAGGGTTACTTCCAGCTTTGTTCTTTTTTCTCAGGATTGCTTTGGCAATTTGGGGTTTCATATAAATTTCAGGATTATTTGCTCTAGTTCTGTGAAAATTGTTCTGGGTATTTTGATAGGGATTGAATTAAATCTGCAAATTGCTTTGTGTAGTTTGACTATTTTAATAATATTGATTCTTCCAATCTAATCCAAGGCATGGGATATCTTTCCATTTCTTTGAATCATCTTCAATTTTCTTTATCAATGTTTTATAGTTTTCAGCATATAGGTCTTTCACCTCCTTGGTTAAGTTTATTCCTAGGTATTTTTTTTCTGTGTGTGATTTTAAACGGGATTTTTTTTACTTTCCTTTCTGATATTTCATGATTAGTGTATAGAAACACAACACATTTCTGTATATTAATCTTGTGTCCTGTAACCTTGCTGAATTCATTTATTAGTTCTAATAGTTTTGGTGTGGAGATTTTAAGGTTCTCTATATAGCGTATTATGCCATCTGCAAAAAATGTGACAGTTTTACCATTTCTCTTCCAGTTTGGATACCTTCTTTTTCTTGTGTGATTGCTGTGGCTAGGATTTTCAATACTATGTTAAATAGAAGCAGTGAGAGTGGACATCCTTGTCTTGTTCCTAAATTTAGTGAGAAGGCTTTCAGCTTTTAAGTATTATGTTGGCTGTGGGTTTGTTGTAAATGACCTTTACTATGGTGAGTTATGTTCCCTCTATACCAACTTTGATGAAAGTTTTTATCATGAATGGATGCTGAATTTTGTCAAATGCTTTTTTTGCATCTATTGAGAAGATCATGTGTTTTTTGTCTTTCCTTTTGTTAATGTGGTGAATCATATTGATTGATTTGCATATGTTGAACCATCCTTGTGACTTTGGAATAAATTCAATTTGATCATGGTGTGTGATCCTTTTTATGCATTGTTGGATTCAGTTTTCTAGTATTGTGTTGATGATTTTTGCATCTATACTCATCAAAGATATTGGCCTGTAATTTTCTTTTTTTGTAGTGTCTTTTTCTGATTTTAATATAAGGGTAATGGTGGCCTCATGGAGTGAATTTGGGTTTGTTCCCTGCTTTCTGATTTTTTGGAATCGTTTGAGAAGGATAGGTATATATTCTTCTGTATATATTTGGAAGAATTCCTCTGTGAAGCTGTGTGGTTCTGAAATTTTGTTTGCAGGGAGAATTTTTAATTACAGATTCAATTTCACTTTTAGTAATCAATCTGTTCAGATTGTCTGTTCCTCTTGACTCAGTCTTGGCAGACTGCATGTTTGTAGAAATTTGTCCATTTCTTATAAGTTGCCCGATTTGTTGGCATAGGACTGTTCATTGTATTCTCTTATAATTTTTTGTATATCTGTGGTATTAGTTGTTATTTCTCCTCTTTTGTTTCTTATTTTGTTTGGGTCTTCTCTCATTTCTTCTTGGTGAGCCTGGCCAGATGTTTGTCAATTTTGTTTATCTTTTCAAAAAACCAACTCTTGGTTTCATTGATCTTTTCTATTTTTAAAAATCTCTACTATATTTCCTCTCTGATATTTATTATTTCTTTCCTTTTGCTGACTTTGGGCTTTGTTTGTTATTCTTCTAATTCTTTTAGGTGGTAGATTAGGTTGTTTGAGTTTTTCTTGTTTCTTGAGGAAGGCCTGTATTGCTATGAACTTCCCTCTTAGAACTTCTTTTTCTACATCCCATAGATTTTGTAAAGTAGTGTCTTCATTGATGTTTTTCTTGAGATATTTTCTAATTTCCTCTGATTTCATCATTGGCCCAATGATTTTTTAGTAGCATGTTGTCTAAACTCCATGTGTTTGTTCTTTTCCCTTTTTTCTTTCAGTACAGTTTCATATAGTTGTGGTTAGGAACAACACTTCATATATTTTCTACCCTCTTAAATTGTTGAGGCTTGTTTTGTGAGCTAGTATGTGGTCTATCCTGGAGAACATCCCATGCACACTTGAATAGAATATGTATTCTGCTTTTTTTGGTTGTAGTGTCTTGCAGATATCAAGTAAGTCCAACTGGTCTATTGTGTCATTGGCTCTTGTGACTCTATGTTATGTTTTTGATTTGTGGTTACCATGTTGTCCATGGTTACCATGTTGATTACCATGCATGTTGGTCCATAATGATACTTGCTTTAAACTGATAGTCATTTAAATTCAAACACATTCTAAAAGATCTATTTTTTTCTACTCCCCTCCCCCACCTTTTGCATTTTTGATGTCATATTTTACAACTTTGGGCTTATCCCTTTTCTGTTTAGTGTAATGATCTTTGCTTTCACAACTTTTTTTTTTTAATCTATGTACTGGCTTATTTAAGTGATCTTCAATCCTTACTATATATTTGTCTTTCCTAGTGGGATTTCCCTTTTCTATAGATTCTTACTTATTTTACATTTAGAGAAGACCTTTCAATATTTCTCTTAGGGTAAGATTAGTATTGGTGAATTCTTTTAGCTTTTCTTGTCTGATAAATTCTCACCTTTTCTATTCTAAATGATAATATTGCTGGGTAGAGTATCCTAGGTTGTAGATTTTTCCCTTTCAGTACTTTGAATATATCATGCCACTCCCACCTGGACTGCAAAGTTTCCACAGAGAAATCTTCTGATAGCCTTATAGAGGATCTTTGTATATGACTCTTTGTTTTTCTCTTGCTGTCTTTAGAATTCTCTATCTTTAATTTTTGCTATTTTAATTATGATGTGTTTTGTTGTAGGTCTGCTTGGATTCATCTTATTTGGAGCCTTATGTTCTTCCTGTACCTAGATACAATAAGTCCCCTACATATGAACTTTCAAGTTGTGAACTTTCAAAGATGCCAACATGTGTTCCATCAATGTCAGGTGTAAGTAAAATTGCAGCTTGCCTTCCATTTTCTATTGCTGATGATCCTTCACCTCTACCATCTCCCACCTCCTCTCCCTCCTCCAATCAGTAACTCTTCTTGCCTGTTCACTTGATGCCACCCCCTGAATACCAGCTGTTGTACTGTACTAATGTACTTTTAAAGGTAATGTACTGTAAGATTAAAAATGTCTTTTTTATTTTTTGTGTTTGTTTTTTATGTATTATTTGTGTGAAAAGTATTGTAAACCTATTACAGTACAGTACTATATAGGCAATTGTGTTAGTTGTGTACCCAGGCTAACTTTGTTGGACTTATGAACAAATTGGACTTACAAATGTGCTCTCAGAATGGAACTCATTTTTATGTAGGGGGCTTATTGTATCTGTTTCCTTCTTTAGGTTTAGGAAGTTTTCTTCAAATACATTTTAGATTCCCCCCTCTCTCTTTTCTCATTCTGGAACACTTATTATGCCTAGGTTGGCACATTTTATAGTACCCCGTAGATCTTACATGTTGCCTTCATTTATTTTTTCATTTGTCTTTCTGGCTACTGTTCTAATTGGGTGATTTCCATTATTCTATCTTCCAGATCACTTATTCCTTCTTCTGTGTCATTTAGTCTGCTATTTATTGCTTCTAGATTGGTTTATGTTTCAGAAATTGAATTGTCTATTTTTGATCAGTTCATCTTTATAGTTTCTAGTTCATTGTTACAGTGACCTGCTTTTCTATCAATAACTTTTCTTGATTAAGTTAGTATTTTTATTACCTCATTTTTGAACTCAAGGTCTGGTAGATTGGTGAACTCTACTTCATTATTTGTTTTTTTAAGGGATATTTCTTGTTCTTTAAATTAGGAGTAGTCTCTCTGTCTTTTCATTTTACTTAATTTCTCTGTCTCTATGAATTTAGAAGAAACAGTTATCTTCTATGGTCTTGAGGGAGTGTTTTATGTCAGAGCATCCCTGCATAGACTCTGGGTGTCCAATGTCTTTGGTGTGAGAGTGGTTTTGATGTTATGGCCAGTCAAATCTTTCCTCAGGGTGTGCTGGGAGCTGTCACCTTGATAGGAGGTGTTGGAGCATCTAAACATTCTGCAGGGTGTGAGGCAGGACTTCTTTTCTGCTCAGTGGCTGTTACCACACAATATCAGAAGGAGGATCTCCTCCCCAGTTGTTGGAGCAGAAGGTCTGAGGATCAGGCTCAAGCAGGCTCTGTTCCTCTTGAGTGTGTGCCCTGCCCTAAAGTAAGAAAGTGCTGAAGAAAGTGAGGGTGTCTGATCTTCCCACTTAAGGTGGGAAATGAGCTGCAGACTGGAGTGGTGAGCAGCCTTGTTGAGCATCAGAAGAGTGACCTAATAGAGCAAATCTGCAAGGACTGGAAAGTGAATTACAACAGGAGAAAATCAGACTTCTATGCAGTGGATGCCTGATGCATTTTTAGAAGCCCAAGACTTGGGAAAATCCAATTATATGTTCCACTAAAGATACCATTTGCAGAGAAGCTTCAAGATGTTGGAAGAGTAAGATGTGAAGATCACCTTCATCCCCACAAATGCATCAGAAATACATCTACATGTGAAACAACTCCTACAGAACACCTACTGAACGCTGGCAGAAGACCTCAGACCTCCCAAAAGGCAAGAAACTCCACACATACCTGGGAAGGGCAAAAGAAAAAGAAAAAACAGAGACAAAAGAATAGGGATGGGACCTGCACCATTGGGAGTGAGCTGTGAAGGAGGAAAGGTTTCCACACACTAGGAAGCCCCTTTTCAGGCAGAGAATGTGGTGGTGGAGGGGGAAACTTCGGAGCCACGGAGGAGAGTGCACCAACAGGGGTGCGGAGGGCAAAGCAGAGAGATTCCCACACAGAGGATTGGTGCCGACCAGCACTCACCAGCCTGAGAGGCTTGTCTGCTCACCACCTGGGGTGGACGGGGGCTGGGAGCTGAGGCATGGGCTTCAGAGGAGGCAGTCCGGGAAAATGTCTGGAGCTTTTACCAAGCGAAAAATAGATAGCTAGTGGGAAGAAGCCGCATAGCATAGGGAGATCAGCTCGGTGCTTTGTGACCACCTAGAGGGGTGGGATAGGGAGAGTGGGAGGGAGGGAGACTCAAGAGGGAAGAGATATGGGGACATATGTATATGTATAACTGATTCACTTTGTTATAAAGCAGAAACTAACACACCATTGTAAAGCAATTATACTCCAATAAAGATGTTAAAAAGAAAAAAGAAAAAAACAAAGCAAGGCCCATGCACACACAAAGGTCTGATGCACCACTTCTGTAGACATCTGTGGGTCTGCTCAGATGCAGACAAAGTTTGCATCCCCTTCTTTGTTGTGGTCCTCCCATATCTAGTGCAAGGCTGTGGCATGTAGTGGGTGGAGCTGGAGTGCTTGCTAGACTGTGCAGGCATAGTGGCTGCAGGATCTAAAGTGGCCATGCTGCCACCAGAGATCTGGGCTGTCCCTGTGGCACTGATTAAGCTAGTGCTGACACTGGCTGCCACTGCCCCAACTGGACCACAGTCCAGGCCACTAAGCCTCCTCTGCATCCTCAGATTGAGTCTTTCTCCAGGACCTGTCTTCCCCAAATCAAGTGTCAAGCTGTGGTGTGGAGTGGGAGGGGCCTGAGTGTTCGCTGAGAGCTGGGACAAGGCACACTGATCAGGGTGGTTCCAATGGCATGGCCTCAGCAAACAATGTCAATGGCCACTGCTGCCCCACCTGGAACACAACCCAGGCTCCCACACTGTCTTTGTGTAGCTAGACCAAGTCTTTTCCCAGGGACTTGCTGGCCCAGATCCTGAACCAAGCTGTTGTGTGGAATGAGCAGAGATGAGGTGTTTGCCCTGCTTGGATCAGGGAGCATGGCAAAGTGGCAGCTGCCAATGCAGAGCTCTTTCCACTCTTTGTTGGCAAACCGGTACCTATGAACTCTTCATGAGTAGAGTCTAGGCTACTAAAACAAGTCTATGTGTCCCAACTTTTCTCCCAGCAGCCAAGGGGGCTTATCTCCTCTGCGTAGGAACATAAGATGAGGACAACTATACTGTGGCTTGACCTGCTTACTCCCCAGGGCAAGGGTCAAACTGTGTGGATCTTCTCTTCCTTTCAGATCCTTCGCAGGGGTGGAGGTCCTGATTCTATGCTTTTTGTTTCCCATTCTACTGGGTTATGTGAGAATCTTTCTTGCAGCTTTTGTTTGCTCCATTTAGTTTTATATGAGAATTAGTCCACATGAATTTATTTTTTTAAAATATCTTTATGGAGTATAAATGCTTTACAATGGTGTGTAAGTTTCTGCTTTATAACAAAGTGAATCAGCTATACATATACATATACCCCATATCCTCTCCCTCTTGCGTCTCCCTGACATCCTCCCTATTCCACCCCTCTAGGTGGTCAGAAAGCACAAAGGTGACCTCCCTGTGCTATGTGGCTGTTTCTCACTAGCTATCTGTTTTACATTGGTTAGTGTATTTATGTCCATGCCACACTCTCTCTTCACCCCAGCTTACCGTTCCCCCTCCCCATGTCCTCAAGTCCATTCGCTATGTCTGCGACTTTATTCCTGTCCGTCCCATAGGCTTTGCAGAACTTTTTTTTTTTTTAGATTCCATATATATGTGTTAGCATACAGTATTTGTTTTTCACTTTCTCACTTATTTCACTCTGCTTGACAGACTCAAAGTCGATCAACCTCACTACAAATAACTCAATTTTATTTCTTTTTATGGCTGAGTAATATTCCATTGTGTATATGTGCCACATCTTCTTTATCCATTCATCTGTTGATGGACACTTCAGTTACTTCCATGTCCTGGCTAGTGTTAAAAGAGCTGCAATGAACATTGTGGTACATGACTCATTTTGAATTATGGTTTTATCAGGGTATATGCCCAGTAGTGGGATTGCTGGGTTGTATGGTAGTTCTATTTTTCGTTTTTTTAAGGAACTTCCATACTATTCTCCCTAGTGGCTGTAATAATTTACATTCCCACCAACAGTGCAAGAGAGTTCCCTCTTCTCCACACCTTTCCAGCATTAACTGTTTGTAGACATTTTGATGATGGCCATTCTGCCTGGTGTGAGGTGATACCTCACTGTAGTTTTGAGCTGCATTTCTCTAATGACTAGTGATGATGGCATTCTTTCATGTGTTTGTTGACTATCTGTATATCTTCTTTGGAGAAATATCTGTTTAGGTCTTCTGCCCATTTTTGGACTGGTTTGTTTTATGGCTTTTTTTTTTTTTTTTTGATATTGAGCTGCATGAGCAGCTTGTAAATTTTGGAGATTAATCCTTTTTCAATGGCTGCATTTGCAAATATTTTCTCCCATTCTGAGGGTTTTTCTTTTTGTCTTGTTTATGTTTTCATTTGCTGTGCAAAAGCTTTTAAGTACCATTAGGTCACATTTGTTTATTTTTGTTTTTTATTTCCATTTCTGTAGGAGATGTGTCAAAAAGGATCTTGATCTGATTTATGTCATAGAGTGTTCTGCCTATGTTTTCCTCTAAGAGTTTGATAGTGTCTGGCTTTATATTTAGCTCTTTAATCCATCCTGAGCTTATTTTTGTGTATGGTGTTAGGGAGTGTTCTAATTTCATTCTTTTACATGATGTTGTCCAGTTTTCCCAACACCACTTATTGAAGAGGCTGTCTTTTCTCCACTGTATATTCTTGCCTCCTTTATCAAATAAAGGTGACCATATGTGCATGGGTTTATCTCTGGGTTTTCTATCCTATTCCATTGATCTATATGTCTGTTTTTGTGCCACTACCATACTGCCTTGATTACTGTAGCTTTGTAGTATAGTCTGAAGTCAGGGAGCCTGATTGCTCCAGCTCCATTTTTCTTTCTCAACATTCCTTTGGCTATTTGGGGTCTTGTGTTTCCATACAAATTGTGAAACTTTGTTCCAGTTTTGTGAAAAATGCCAGTGGTAGTTTGATAGGGATTGCATTGAATCTGTAGATTGCTTTGGGTAGCATAGTCAGGTTCACAGTGTTGATACTTCCAATTCAAGAACATGGTATATCTCTCCATCTACTTGTATCATCTTTAATTTCTTTCATTAGTGTGTTATAATTTTCTGCATACAGGTCTTTTTTCTCCTTAGGTAGGTTACTCCTAAATATTTTATTCTTTTTGTTGCAGTGGTAAATGGGAGTGTTTCCTTAATTTCACTTTCATATTTTTCATCATTAGTGTATAGGAATGCCAGAGATTTCTGTGCATTAGTT
Source organism: Lagenorhynchus albirostris (assembly GCF_949774975.1). Lineage (NCBI taxonomy): Eukaryota > Metazoa > Chordata > Mammalia > Artiodactyla > Delphinidae > Lagenorhynchus > Lagenorhynchus albirostris. The sequence continues at coordinate 82,970,299 of NC_083103.1, forward strand.
TTCTGTCCTGCCACTTCACCAAATTCATTGATTAGCTCTAGTAGTTTTCTGGTAGCATCTTTAGGATTCTCTATGTATAGTATCATGTCATCTGCAAACAGTGACCGCTTTTCTTCTTTTCCAATTTGGATTCATTTTCTTTCTTTTTCTTCTCTGATTGCTGTGGCTAAAACTTCCAAAACACTGTTGAATAAGAGTGGTGAGAGTGGACCACCTTGTCTTGTTCCTGATCATAGACGAAATGGTTTCAGTTTCTCACCATTGAGAACGAGCTTGGCTGTGGGTTTGTCATATATAGCCTTTATTATATTGAGGTAAGTTCCCTCTGTGCCTGCTTTCTGGAGGGTTTTTATCATAAATGGGTGTTGAAGTTTGTCTAAAGCTTTTTCTGCATCCATTGAGATGATCACATGGTTTTTCTTCTTCAATTTGTTAATATGGTGTATCACATTGATTGACTTGCATATATTAAAGAATCCTTGCATTCCTGGGATAAACCCCACTTGATTGTGGAGTATGATACTTTTAATGTGCTGTTGGAGTCTCTTTGCTAGTATTCTGTTGAGGATTTTGGTCCTGGGCTTTTGTTTGTTGGAAAATATTTAATCACACTCTTAATTTCAGTGCTTGTGATTGGTCTGTTTATATTTTCTATTTCTTCCTGCTTCAGTCTTGGAAGGTTGTGCTTTTCTAAGAATTTGTCCATTTCCTCCAGGTTCTCCATTTTATTGGCATATAGTTGCTTGTTGTAAACTCTCATGATGCTTTGTATTTCTGCAGTGTCAGTTGTTACTTCTTTTTCATTCCTAATTCTTTTGATTTGAGTCTTCTCCCCTTTTTGCTTGATGAGTGTGGCTCATGGTTTATGAAATATTTTATCTTCTCAAAGAACCATCTTTTAGTTTTATTGATCTTTGTTATCATTTCCTTCATTTGTTTTTCATTTATTTCTGATCTGATCTTTATGATTTCTTGCCTTCAGCTAACTTTGGGGTTTTTGTTCTTTTTTCTCTAATTGCTTTAGGTGTAGGATTAGGTTGCTTATTTGAGATGTTTCTTGTTTCTTGAGGTAGGATTGTATTGGTATAAAATTCCCTCTTAGAACTGCCTTTGCTGCATCCCATAGGATTTTTTTTTTTTTTTTTTTGTGGTATGCAAGCCTCTCACTGTTGTGCGCCTCTCCCGTTGTGGAACACAGGCTCCAGACGCACAGGCTCAGTGGCCATGGCTCATGGGCCCAGCTGCTCCACAGCATGTTGGATCCTCCTGGACCAGGACACGAACCCATGTCCCCTGCATTGGTAGGCAGACTCTCAACCACTGCACCACCAGGGAATCCCATCCCATAGGTTTTGGGTTGCCGTGTTTTCATTGTCATTTGTTTCTAGGTAATTTTTGATTTCCTCTTCTATTTCTTTAGTGATCCCTTGGTTATTTAGTGGTGTATTGTTTAACCTCCATATGTTTGTATTATTTTTCCTATAATTGATATCTAGTCTCATAGCATGGTGGTTGGAAAAGATACTTGATATGATTTCAATTTTCTTAAATTTTCGAAGACTTGATTTCTGACTCAAGATATGATCTATACTGGAGAATATTCCATGAGCACTTGAGAAGAAAGTGTATTCTGGTTTTTTGGATGGAATGTCCAATAAATATCAATAAAGTCCATGTTGTTTAATGTGCCATGTAAAACTTGTGTTTCCTTATTTAATTTCATTTTGGATTATATGTCCATTGTTGAAAGTGGGGTGTTAAAGTCCCCTACTATGATTGTGTTACTGTCAATTTCCCCTTTTATGGCTGTTAGCATTTGCCTTATGTATTGAGTTGCTCCTATGTTGGGTGCATAAATATTTACAATTGTTATATCTTCTTGGATTGATCCTTTGATCATTATGTAGTGCCCTTTTGTCTCTTCTAATAGTCTTTGTTTCAATGTCTATTTTTTCTGATATGAGAATTGTTACTCTAGCTTTCTTTTGATTTCCATTTGCAAGGAACATCTTTTTCCAACCCTTCACTTTCAGTCTGTGTGTGTCCTTAGGTCTGAAGTGGGTGTCTTGTAGACATGATATATATGGGTCTTGTTTTTGTATCCATTCAGACAGTCTATGTCTTTTGGTTGGAGTATTTAATCCATTTACATTTAAGGTAGTTATCGATATGTATATTCTTATTACCATTTTTTTAAAATTGTTTTGAGTTTGTTATTGTAGGTCTTTTCCTTCTCTTGTGTTTCCTGCTTAGAGAAGTTCCTTTAGCATTTGTTGTATGGCGGGTTTGGTGGTGTTGATTTCTCTTAGCTTTTGCTTGTCTGTAAAGGTTTTAATTTCTCCATCAAATCTGAATGAGATCCTTGCTGGGTAGAGCAATCTTGGTTGTAGGTTTTTCCCTTTCATCACCTTATATATGTCCTGTCACTCCCTAGTGGCTTGAAGAGTCTCTGCTGAAAGATCAGCTCTTAACTTTCTGGGAATCCCCTTGTATGTTATCTGTTGTTTTTCCTTGTTGTTTTAAATATGTTTTCTTTGTATTTAATTTTTGATAGGATTAATTATATGTCTTCCTGTGTTTCTCTTTGGATTTTTCCTGTATGGGACTCTATGTGCTTCCTGGACTTGATTGACTCTTTCCTTTCCCATATTAGGGAAGTTGTCCACTATAGTCTCTTCAAATATTTTCTCAGTCCATTTCTTTTTCTCTTCTTCTGGGACCCCTATAATTAGATGTTGTTGCATTTAATGTTGTCCCAGAGGTCTCTGAGTCTCTGCTCAATTGTTTTCTTTTTTTTTCTTTATTCTGCTCTTTGGTAGTTATTTCCACTATTTTATCTCCCATGTCACTTATCCATTCTTCTGCCTCAGTTTTTCTGCTATTGATTCCTTCTAGAGAATTTTTATTTTCATTTATTGTGTTGTTCATCATTGCTTGTTTGCTCTTTAGTTCCTCCACATCCTTGTTAAACATTTCTTGTATTTTCTCCATTCTATTTCCAAGATTTTGGATCGTCTTTACTACCATTACTCTGAATTCTTTTTCAAGTAGACTGCCTATTTCCTCTTCATTTTTTTGATCTGGTAAGTTTTTGCCTTGCTCCTTTATCTGCTGTGTGTTTCTCTGTCTTCTCATTTTGCTTAACTTTCTGTGTTTTGGGTCTCCTTTTTGCAGGCTTCAGGTTCATAGTTCCTGTTGTTTTTGGTGTCTTCTCCCAGTGGCTAAGGTTGGTTTAGTGGGTTTGTAGGCTTCCTGGTAGAGGGGACTGGTGACTGTTTTCTGGTGGATGAGGCTGGCTCTTGTCTTTCTGTTGGGCAGGACCATGTCTGGGGCTGGGGTTTGGCTGTCTGTGACCTTATTATGATTTTAGGCAGCCTCTCTGCTAATGAGTGTGGTTGGGTTCCTGTCTTGCTAATTGTTTGACAAATGGTGTCCTGCACTGCAACTTGCTGGTCATTGAGTGGGGCTGGGTCTTCGAGTTGAGATGGAGATGTCTCAGGGAGTCTTCACCATTTGATAGTACATGGAGCCAGGAGGACTCTGGTGGAAAAATGTCCTGAACTTGGCTCTCCCACCTCTGAGGCACAGGCCTGACAACTGGCCAGAAGACGGAGACTCTGTCAGCCACACGGCTCAGAAGAAAAGGAAGGAAAAAAGAAAGAAAACAAAAATAAAATAATGTTATTAAATTAAAAAATAAAAATAAATTATTAAGGATAAAAAGTTTTAATTAAAATGAAAGAAGAGAGCAACCAAACCAAAAAACAAATCCTCCAATGATAACAAGCACTAAAAACTAACAAGAAATAAAAATGGACAGACAAAACCCTAGGACAAATGGTAAGAGCAAAGATATACAGAGAAAATCACACAAAGCGTACACATAGACACTCACAAAAAGAGTAAAAGGAAAAACATATATATCTATATCTATATCTATATATATATAAGGAAGAGAGCAACCAAATCATTAAAGAAAACCACTAATGATAATAAACTCTAAATACTAAACTACGATAAACATAAGACCAGAAACAAATTAGATGTAGAAAGCAAACACCAAGTCTACAGTTGCTCACAAAGTCCACCACCTCAATTTTGGGATGATTCGTTGTCTATTCAGGTATTCAGGTATTCCAGAGATGCAGGGTACATCATTTTGATTGTTTAATCCGCTGCTTCTAAGGCTGCTGGGAGAGATTTCCCTTTTTCTTCTTTGTTTAAGGCTGCTGGGAGAGATTTCCCTTTTTCTTCTTTGTTCCCACAGCTCCTGGGGTTCCGCTTTGGATTTAGCCCCGCTTCTGCATGTAGGTCCTCTGAAGGTGTCTGTTTTTCACTCAGGACAGGGTTAAAGTAACAGCTGATTAGGGGGCTCTGGCTCACTCAGGCTGTGGGGAGGGAGGGGTATGGAATGCAGGGCGACCCTGTGGCGGCAGAGGCCGGCGTGAAGTTGCAACAGCCTGAGGCGCACTGTGTGTTCTCCCGGGGAAGTTGTGCCTGGATCATGGTACACTGGCAGTGGCAGGCTGCACAGGCTCCCAGGAGGAGCGGTGTGGTGCTTGCACACAGGCTTCCTGCTGGCTGCAGCCGCAACCTTAGCGTTTCATGTCCGTCTCAGGTGTCTGCGCTGATAGCTACAGCTCATGCCGGTCTCTGGAGCTCATTTAGGCGGTGCTCTGAATCCCCTCTCCTCTTGCACCCTGAAACAATTCTCTCTTGCCTCTTAGGCAGTTCCAGACTTTTCCCTGGACTCCCTCCTGGCTAGCTGTGGCACATTAGTCCCTCTCAGTCTGCGTTCACACAGCCAGCCCCAGTCCTCTCCCTGGGATTCAACCTCCGAAGCCAGATCCTCAGCCCCCAGCCCCCATCTGCCCTGGTGGGTGAGCAGACAAGCCTCTCAGGATGATGAGTGCTGGTTGGCACTGATCTTCTGTGCAGGAATCTCTCTGCTTTGCCCTCTGCACCCGTATTGCTGCACTCTCCTCCATGGCTCCAAAGCTTCTCCCCCACCAACCCCCTCTCTGTGCCAGTGAAGGGGCTTCCTAGTGTTTGGAAACTTTTCCTCCTTCACAGCTCACTCCCAGAGATGCAGGTCCTATCCCTAATCTTTTGTCTCTATTTTTCCTTTTTCCCTACCCAGGTACGTGGGGAGTTTCTTGCCTTTTGGGAAGTCTGAGGTCTTCTGCCTGTGTTCAGTATGTGTTCTGTAAGAGCTGTTCCACGTGTACATGTATTTCTGATGTATTTGTGGGGAGGAAGGTGATCTCCACGTCTTACTCCTCCGCCACCTTAAAGGTCTCTCCCACATATATTTTTAATGTGCTTTTGTGGGGAGGTGAGCGCCATATCCTCCTACTACATCATCATGTTCTGATCTCTGGGCACTTCTTAAAATATGGATATCTTAGTACATTTATATGGGAACTTACTATCAGTTAGGAATAAAAATAAAATATCTGTGAAAATGTATGACTAAATATACTTTTATCTCAATGTGAAATTATTTCCCAACCTACAAAGGAATTGGATATGATATTTTAAGAGCTTCTTTTATTACATCAAGGGAGCGTATGTTTCCTTCTCCCATGTTTTGTCATTTATATTAGTTACATATCCTTCCTTTTAAAGTTAATTGGTAGCATATGAAAGGGATTCTTGGACTGTTAGATATTATATCATCAATGCAGTAAATCAAGTACTGAACAATATTATTTGAAGTGTGTTCATAATTCACATTTATCTTCAAAATTAAATATGCAAGCCACCTGACAGAGTCCAAATAAAATTTTTTTGTGAATTACTAAGTACATAATTCAATCAAGTTCAGTTATGTGTCTAAGTAATTTTCATTTTGATAATTATATATGAGTAACCATGATATTCAGAATGATGCTATGGTTAACTATCTAAGTTAGAAAGAAATTCTATTTTGGATTGAGTAGAACAAGTTTCATTTAGCATTGAAAGGTCAGGCTAAAGACACTTCTAAATGGCACTTCCAAAAGCTTCAGTGCTTTTATTGCCAAAAGACAGTACAAATTTGCATTTTCCACATAATTTTGAAGGTAAAAAATGGAAATCAAAGAAGTGAATTCCAACTTCATCTTTTAGCTGAATGTCACTGATCAGCATGAATCTTTGCTAAAATGCATTCCTTAATAGCTTTGTAAACTCTCATTTGTTCCAAAATTATAATGTTTGTAGAGCTGGTAGAACAACACCATTCTGTTCTTTTTGAAGGGCTTAACTTTCCTTGTCTAGTTCCCCAAAATGCCTTTTGAGCTTCTTTGCTTTTGGTTTTCTGACTCAGAAGTTACATGAAAATTTCCTTTATTTAGCACAGGTCTTCTATGAAAACCATATACTGACAGAAGTGTTTTTTTTTTTCTTGGAATCTAAAGAAGTTCACAAACACCTTTGAGTGTTTTTATTGGTATAGCTAAGAAGTAGGAAACCATTCACTCATTGGCCACATCTTTCCCTTAGCCCATTTTCCTTTGACTGAAACATTACTAGGGATAGTATCATTTATGCCTACAGTTTCAAAAACACAATAAGACGGTGAGAGACTTTAGCCACAGTTTCCTAGACTACCACAAGATGGGGCTAAGTTATAGTAGACAGTTACCTTTGTGGCCTATCAGAGTAAGTAGTTACCTAATTTTATTTTTGCTGTTGTTGCTGCTGTTATGAGAGGGGAAATGAGTTTGTAACAATGTAGAACTTACAGACTTTAACTAGCAACTGAAATATTTTTAAAACAACTGTTGGAGAAGTATTTTTATTCCCAAATAATCTTAATTTCAATGGATGTATATAATTTTTTGTTGCCAAATAGTGAGTCTGAGTTTTTGCATTTACTACACAGGTATTCTGAATTATTATAGTGATTGATTATGCAACTGCATGTATAACATAAAGTGATACTTATAAAGAAACTTTCTATAGCATTTCTTAGGATAAAATACCTCTTCCTAGCCTTTGGTTTTTTCCCCATCCCTTCTCCTTCTTCTCCTTCCCCCTCCTCCTCCTTCTTTTTCTGTCTCCTTTTCCATCTGTCACACATTTTCACCAGATGACTAACATGCTAAGTATGTTTTTACACTTCCTATACCTCCTCCCAACACTGTGAATGGTAAGGCTGGGATAGAATTGAGATAGAAACAATCTCAGATGGAACTGAAGGAATTTGCTGGGTTGGAAGGAGTGTATATCCAAATGATTTGGGATCTGATCTTATGTGCCAAATATTGATGAAAGTCAAATTATTTTGACAATGATTCATTAATCAGCTATTCATTGAGCACTGACTCTGATCTAGGTATTATACTATATATTAAAATATTATTTATTATGTATCAAGTATAAATTAATTATAGGTATTAAGCATATATACGTTAACAAGACAGACATGAGTTCTTTCCTAATCAAGTTTTTATAAATGCACAGATAATTTTTTAGTTTGACAAGTTCTGACAAATATAATTAACTATGTACCTAATATCCAAGTCAAGATATAAGATATTTTAATCACCCTAGAGAGTCTCCTCATGCCCCTTTAGTCCAAGTCAATTTGCCTGAGCACCCCTTATCTCCATTCTGATTTCTATCACTATAGATTTGTTTTGCCTCTTCTTGAACATCATATAAATGGAATGTGCTTTCATGTATGTCTTGTTTCACTCAGCATAGCATTTTTGAAGTTTATCCATGTTGTTGGGTGTATCAATACTAAGAATTTTTTATTGTGAGTAATATTTTATTGTATAAATATACCACAAATTGCTCTTCCATTCTACTATTGATGATCACTTCAGTTGCTAACAGTATTTTATTATCATGAATAAAGATGCTATGAACATTCTTGTATACATTTTTTGCAGACATAAGCCTTCGTTTCTTTTGGATATATACCTAAAAATAGAATTGTTGAGTTCTAGTGTAGGTGTATTTTTAACTTTACAAGAAATTGCCAAATAGTTTTCCAAAGTAGTTATACCATTTTATAATCTCAACAATAATATAGGAAGTTTCCAGTTGCTCCACATACTGGACAACATTTGGTATAGCCAGTCTTAATTTTAGCCATGCTAGTGGATATAAATGCTAGTACTTCATTGTGAAGATGTGCACCTAACTCAATTATTAACAATACTACCAATACCTTAGAGGGCATGGTGGGAAAATTTGGGAGGTCAAGAGTGAAAAGAGAAATCCTGGAGAGGAAAAACAAAGTAATATCTGGATGAGACTATGTGGTGAAAGTGAGGTGATCAGTCTTTCATTTTGAGCAGTTAAGAAAGAGAGGTGCAAGTTATTAAAAGTGCAGGTAGGAGCAAGGTGAGACCTTAGGTATGTGATGCATTTAGCTGTGTGAAGTCTAATTAATAGTTAGCTTAAAATTTACAAAATATTTACATGGTGGTGGAATGTTTGAACTATCATAGCCCAGAACCTCTTCTTGGCCTCATTCTTATGGTATCTTAAAATGATGGTCATGCTCTGTTAGAGTAATCAAATCTATCTATAGAAGACATTTCAACCTGAAGTGTACCCTTATATTAAAAATACCCTTAATACTTTGCCCTTACCCAGAATCACTTATAAATGAGATATTCCAGTTTGAAACCTCTTTTTAATTATAGCTGGAAAAAGGGGCTTTCTCTAAATCTTCTCATAGTAGTATGAACAAAATGCCTACTAAAAGGAGAACATAGATTTTATTGTTACCATAGATCATTTAAACATTTTAGTGCACTTTTATTGGTCATAGATATGATGGATATTTAGATCTTGGCATTTAAAAAATCACTCATCACTGTGGTTACATTTAATGATCTCAAATGTTAAATTCTGCATTTTAAAACTGGCCAACCAAGTTTTATTAAAAATGAACATTTTATTTTGGAATAATTTTAGATTTACAGAAAAGTTATGAAGATAATACAAAGATCCCATATACCCATTACCCAGATTCTCTTAATGTTAACAAGTTAATTACCATGGTGTATTTGTTAAAACTAAGAAATTAACATTGGTATGTTACTACCAACTAAATTTCAGATTTTATTTGTATTTCACCAGTTTTTCCACTAATGTGTTTTTCTGTTCCAGGAGCCAGTCCAGGATACCATATTGCATTTAGTTTTCATGTATTCTTAGTTTCCCGAGGTCTGTGTCAATTTCTTAGTCTTTTCTTATTTTTCATGATCTTGATTAGTACTGAAGATTCCTGGTCACATATTTTGTAGAACATCCCTCAATTTGGGTTGTCTGATGCTTTTCACATAATTAGACTGGGGTTATGGTTTTGGGGGACAAACACTACATAGGTAAAATGCCGTTATCTTCACATTATGTCAGAGATACATGATATCTACATGACATCACTGGTGATATTTGTATCTGTCAGATTTCTCCATGTTGAGGTTACTATTTTTCCTTATTCATATTCCATTCTTTTTAACTGTGTCATTAAGTTCATTCCATACTCAACACATGTGTGCCTATGGTGGGGGTGAAGAAAGGATGGAGGTTAAAGATTGAGGGGGAGATATCTACATACATTATTTGGAATTTTTTTTGTAAGAAAGACATATCTTTTATTTATTATTTATTTATTCAATAATTTATATCAGTATGAACTCGTGAATATTTATTTTATACTTTGGGTTGTAGTTTAGCAATACATTATTTATTCTTCAAATTCTTCCAGCTCTGACCATTGAAAATTCTTTTAGGATGGCCCCAGTGTTCTTTTGACATACATACCCCTATTTGTTTATTTACTTTTCTTTTTAGTGCTTCTTTACTTCCTGGCACTAGAAGATTCTATAAACTCATCTTGTATTTTCCCTGAACTAGCTCTAGAGTCAGCTATTTCTATAAGGATCTCCAGTTCCTCTATTGGAAACTTAAATTTAGAACATCAAGATCTGAGTACTGGGTGTGCTTACTGCTACTGGGATGTCATTGCCTCTATGCTTTCTCTGAGGACAGAGCTAGGACATGTGTATTTACACTAAAAATATATAAACACCTATCTATCTATCTATCTATCTATCTATCTATCTATCATCTACTTATCATCTCTCCTAAACATGAGTTCATACAGATGTCTCTAAACAAGTACCACAGGGTTTACCCTAGACTTCTCCCTTGCTTATTTGTAGTTAATTTCTCTGATAGTAAGAAACCTAGGTCCTATTTACTTAGCATTTATTCTCTTATTTTTCAATCCTAGTAAACATATAAAGTAGCTTCAGAGTTGTTAACTGGTACTCCTATAAGAACTAAATTTACTAACTATCCTACTGTGCTTACGTACAGTTTTTTTGGGGTTTTTTTTGTCTTTAGTCAAAGCACCGTTTTCCTAAATGACTTAAGGAAACTTTTTTTTCCTACCACTTTCAGTGAGGTTATGTCACACATTTATATTACAAATAAATTCATTATGTCAATCATCTTTTGTATAAAAATGCTTATTTTTCTCTCTGTTGCTATGTGTTGTAAGTTGTAATGATATATTGGGACCCTTTATATTTTCAAGAGATTTTCATAGACAAAATACAGTTTTCATGGATAGAGTAGTGAGACATAAATTTGAGGACTGACTCATATTTTAAATTCTCTATGAAATTTAAATTATATTATGGAACTTTTTTCAAGGAGTAGATTGTTTTACAATGGCTTGGAAAATATCTTGGCATGAAATACAGAAGGAAATACTAACATTATGGAAGTCAAAAGATGTGATAGAAAATGTGCACCCTGTGCCAGATATTCCTCCTATAGTGCTTCTTCTAGTAGACATGGGTGCTATGGGCTTGACAAATCACTGACAGAGCATCAGACTAATTTTAAAAGTGGCTGAATTATATATTGATGTTTATTTTTCAAAACAAAATTCATTACTTTTAATCTCTCTTCCTCCTCCTTCAAGATATTAATCTGAAAACTGTCTATGTCACAGTAACTCTATTAGTACTTTTCTCACTAATTCTTCAGACTATTCTTATGATTATTTGCTATTGCTTTTTTCTCTTTTTTTACATCTTTATTGGAGTATAATTGCTTTACAATGGTGTGTTAGTTTCTGCTCTATAACAAAGTGAATCAGTTATACATATACAAATGTTCCAATATCTCTTACCTCTTGCGTCTCCCTCCCTCCCACCCTCCCTATCCCACTGCTCCAGGTGATCACAAAGCACCAAGCTGATCTCCCTGTGCTATGCGGCTGCTTCCCATTAGCTATCTACCTTATGTTTGGTAGTGTGTATATGTCCATACCTCTCCCTCACTTTGTCACAGCTTACCCTTCCCCTCCCCATATCCTCAAGTCCATTCTCTAGTAGGTCTGTGTCTTTATTCCTGTCTTACCCCTAGGTCCTTCATGACATTTTTTTCCTTAAATTCCGTATATATGTGTTAGCATACGGTATTTGTCTCTCTCTTTCTGACTTACTTCACTCTGTATGACAGACTCTAGGTCTATCCACCTCATTACAAATAGCTCAATTTCGTTTCTTTTTATGGCTGAGTAATATTCCATTGTATACATGTGCCACATCTTCTTTATCCATTTATCCAATGATGGACACTTTGGTTGTTTCCGTCTCTGGGTTATTGTAAATACAGCTGCAATGAACATTTTGGTACATGACTCTTTTTGAATTATGGTTTCCTCAGGTTATATGCCCAGTAGTGGGATTGCTGGGTCATATGGTAGTTCTATTTGTAGTTTTTTAAGGAATCTCCATACTATGCTCCACAGTGGCTGTATCAATTTATATTCCCACCAACAGTGCAAGAGGGTTCCCTTTTCTCCATACCCTCTCCAGCATTTATTCTTTCTAGAATTTTTGATGATGGCCATTCTGACTGGTGTGAGATGATATCTCATTGTAGTTTTGATTTGCATTTCTCTAATGATTAGTGATGTTGAGCATTCTTTCATGTGTTTGTTGGCAGTCTGTATATTTTCTTTGGAGAAATGTCTATTTAGGTCTTCTGCTCATTTTTGGATTAGGTTGGTTTTTTTTTTGTTATTGAGCTGCATGAGCTGCCTATAAATTTTGGAGATTAATCCTTTGTCAGTTGCTTCATTTGGAAACATTTTCTCCCATTCTGAGGGTTGTCTTTTGGTCTTGTTTATGGTTTCCTTTGCTGTGGAAAGACTTTGAAGTTTCATTAGGTCCCATTTGTTTACTTTTATTTTTATTTCCATTTCTCTAGGAGGTGAGTCAAAAAGGATCTTGCTGTGATTTATGTCATAGAGTGTTCTGCCTATGTTTTCCTCTAAGAGTTTGATAGTTTCTGGCCTTACATTTAGGTCTTTAATCCATCCTGAGCTTATTTTTGTGTATGGTGTTAGGGAGTGTTCTAATTTCATTCTTTTACATATAGCTGTCCAGTTTTCCCAGCACCACTTATTGAAGAGGCTGTCCTTTCTCCACTGTAAATTCCTGCCTCCTTTATCAAAGATAAGGTGACATATGTGCGTGGGTTTAACTCTGGGCTTTCTATCCTGATCCATTGATCTATCTTTCTGTTTTTGTGCAAGTACCATACTGTCTTGATTATTATAGCTTTGTAGTATAGTCTGAAGTCAGGGAGCCTGATGCCTCCAGCTCCGTTTTTCATTCTCAAGATTGCTTTGGCTATTTGGGGTCTTTTGTGTTTCCATACAAATTGGGAAATTTTTTGTTCTAGTTCTGTGAAAAATACCAGTGGTAGTTTGATAGGGATTGCATTGAATCTGTAGATTGCTTTGGGTAGTATAGTCATTTTCACTATGTTGATTCTTCCAATCCAAGAACATGGTATATCTCTCCATCTATTTGTATCATCTTTAATTTCTTTCATCAGTGTCTTATAATTTTCTGCATACAGGTCTTTTGTCTCCTTAGGTAGGTTTATTCCTAGATATTTTATTCTTTTTGTTGCAGTGGTAAATGGGGGTGTTTTCTTGATTTCACTTTCAGATTTTTCATCATTAGTGTATAGGAATGACAGAGATTTCTATGCATTAATTTTGTATCCTGCTACTTTACCAAATTCATTGATTAACTCTAGTAGTTTTCTGGTAGCATCTTTAGGATTCTCTATGTATAGTATCATGTGATCTGCAGTGACAGCTTTACTTTTTCTTTTCCGATTTGGATTCCTCTTATTTCCTTTTCTTCTCTGATTTCTACAGCTAAAACTTCCAACCTATGTTGAATAAGAGTGGTGAGACTGGGCAACCTTGTCTTGTTCCTAATCTTAGTGGAAACGTTTTCAGTTTTTCACCATTGAGGATGATGTTGTCTGTGGGTTTGTCATATATGGCCTTTATTATGTTGAGGAAAGTTCCCTCCCTGCCTACTTTCTGGAGGGTTTTTATCATAAATCAGTGTTGAATTTTGTCAAAATCTTTCTCTGTATCTATTGAGATGATCATATGATTTTCCTCCTTCAAATTGTTAATATGGTTTATCACATTGATAGATTTGCATATATTGAAGAATCCTTGCATTCCTGGAATAAACCCCACTTGATCATGGTGTATGATCTTTTTAATGTGCTGTTGGATTCTGTTTGCTAGTATTTTGTTGAGGATTTTTGCATCTATGTTCATCAGTGATATTGGCCTGTAGTTTTCTTTCTTTGTGACATCCTGTCTGGTTTTGGTATCAAGGTGATGGTGGCCTTGTAGAACGAATTTGGTAGTGTTCCTCCCTCTGCTATATTTTGGAAGAGTTGGAGAAGGGTAGGTGTTAGCTCTTCTCTAAATGTTTGATAGAATTTACCTGTGAAGCCATCTGGTCCTGGGCTTTTGTTTGTTGGAAGAATTTTAATCACAGTTCCAATTTCAGTGCTTGTAATTGGTCTGTTCATATTTTCTATTTCTTCATGATTCAGTCTTGGCAGGTTGTGCATTTCTAAGAATTTGTCCATTTCTTCCAGGTTGTCCATTTTATTGGCATCGAGTTGCTTGTAGTAACCTCTCATTATCTGTTGTATTTCTGCAGTGTCAGTTTTTACTTCTCCTTTTTCATTACTAATTCTATTGATTTGAGTCTTCTCCCTTTTTTTCTTGATGAGTCTGGCTAATGGGTTATCTATTTTGTTTATCTTCTCAAAGAACTAGCTTTTAGTTTTATTGATCTTTGCTATCGTTTCCTTCATTTCTTTTTCATTTATTTCTGATTTGATTTTTATGATTTCTTTCCTTCTGCTAACTTTGGGGATTTTTTGTTCTTCTTTCTCGAATTGCTTTAGGTGCAATATTAGGTTGTTTATTCGAGAAGTTGCCTGTTTCTTAAGGTGGGCTTGTATTGCTATAAACTTCCCTCTTAGAACTGCTTTTGCTGCATCCCATAGGTTTTGGGTCATCGTGTCTCCATTGTCATTTGTTTCTAGGTATTTTTTTATTTCTTCTTTGATTTCTTCAGGAATCACTTCGTTATTACGTAGTGTATTGTTTAGCCTCCATGTGTTTGTATTTTTTACAGATCTTTTCCTGTAATTGATACCTCATCTCATAGTGTTTTGGTCGGAAAAGATACTTGATACTATTTCAATTTTCTTAAATTTACGAAGGCAAAATTTGTGACCCAAGTTATGATCTATCCTGGAGAATGCTCCAAGAGCACTTGAGAAAAATGTGTATTTTGTTTTTTTTGGATGGAGTGTCCTATAAATATCAACTAAGTCCATCTTGTTTAATGTATCATTTAAAGCTTGTGTTTCCTTATTTATTTTCATTTTGGATGATCTGTCCATTGGTGAAAGTGGGGTGTTAAAGTCCCCTATTATAGTTGTGTTACTGTTGATTTCCCCTTTTATGGATGTCACCATTTGCCTTATGTATTGATGTGCTCCTATGTTGGGTGCATAAATATTTACAATTGTTGTATCTTCTTCTTGGATCGATCCCTTTATCATTATGTAGTGTCCTTCTTTGTCTCTTCTAATAGTCTTTATGTTACAGTCTATTTTGTCTGAAATGAGAATTGCTACTCCAGCTTTCTTTTGGTTTCCATTTGCATGGAATATCTTTTTCCATCCACTTACTTTTAGTCTCTATGTGTCTCTAGGTCTGAAGTGGGTCTCTTGTTGACAGCATATACATGGGTATTGTTTTTGTATCCATTCAGCCAATCTGTGTCTTTTGGTGGAGGCATTTAGTCCATTTACATTCAACGTAATTATTGACATGTATATTCCTATTCCCATTTCTTAATTGTTTTGGGTTCATTATTGTAGGTCTCTTCCTTCTCTTGTGTTTCTTGCCTAGAGAAGTCCCTTTAGCAATTGTTGTAAAGCTGGTTTGGTGGTGCTGAACTCTCTCAGCTTTTGCTTGTCTGTAAAGGTTTTAATTTCTCCATCAAATCTGAATGAGATCCTTGCTGGGTAGAGTAATCTTGGTTGCAGGTTTTTCTCCTTCATCACTTTAAATATGTCCTGCCAGTCCCTACTGGCTTGCAGAGTTTCTGCTGAAAGATCAGCTGTTAACCTTATGTGTGTTATTTGTTGTTTTTCTCTTGCTGCTTTTAATATATTTTCTTTGTATTTAATTTTTGACAGTTTGATTAATATGTATCTTGGCATATTTCTCCTTGGATTTATCATGTATGCGACTCTCTGTGCTTCCTGGACTTGATTAACTATTTTCTTTCCCATATTAGGGAAGTTTGCAACTATAATCTCTTCAAATATCTTCTCAGTCCCTTTCTTTTTCCCTTCTTCTTCTGGGACCCCTATAATTCGAATGTTGGTGTGTTTAATGTTGTCCCAGAGGTCTCTGAGATGGTCCTCAGTTCTTTTCATTCTTTTATCTTTATTCTGCTCTGCAGTAGTTATTTCCACTACTTTATCTTTCCGGTCACTTATCCGTTCTTCTGCCTCAGTTATTCTGCTATTGATCCCATCTAGAGTATTTTTAATTTCATTTATTGTGTTGTTCATCGTTGTTTGTTTCATCTTTAGTTCTTCTAGGTCCTTGTTAAATGTTTCTTGCATTTTTTCCATTCTATTTCAAAGATTTTGGATCATCTTTACTATCATTATTCTGAATTCTTTTTCAGGTAGACTGGCTATTTCCTCTTCATTTGTTAGGTCTGGTGGGTTTTTACCTTGCTCCTTCATCTGCTGTGTGTTTTTCTGTCTTCTCATTTTGCTTATCTTACTGTGTTTGGGGTCTCCTTTTTGCAGGCTGCAGGTTCATAGTTCCCGTTGTTTTTGGTGTCTGTCCCCAGTGGCTAAGTTTGGTTCAGTGGGTTGTGTAGGTTTCCTGGTCGAGGGGAACAGTGCCTGTGTTCTGGTGGATGAGGCTGGATCTTGTCTTTCTGCTGGGCAGGTCCACGTCTGGTGGTGTGTTTTGGGGTGTCTGTGGACTTATTATGACTTTAGGCAGCCTCTCTGCTAATGGGTGGAGTTGTGTTCTTGTCTTGCTAGTTGTTTGGCATAGGATGTCTAGTACTGTAGCTTGCTGGTCGTTGGGTGAAGCTGGGTGCTGGTGTTGAGATAGAGATCTCTGGGAGATTTTTGCCGTTTGATATTATGTGGAGCTGGGAGGTCTGTTGTGGACCAATGTCCTGAAGTTGGCTCTCCCACCTCAGAGGCACAGCACTGACTTTTGGCTGCAGTACCAAGAGCCTTTCATCCACATGGCTCCGAATAAAAGAGAGAAAAATTAGAATTAGTAGAAGTAGAAAGAAAGAAAGATAGAAAGTAAGAAAGAAAGGAGGGAGGGAGGAAGGAAGGAAGGAAATAAAGAAAGAAGATAAAGTAAAATAAAATAAAGTAAGGTAAAATATAATAAAGTTATTAAAATAAAAAAATAATTATTAATAAAAAAATTAAAAAAAAACAGATGGATAGAGCCCTAGGACAAATGGTGGAAGCAAAACTATACAGCATAAATCTTGCTCTCAAAGCCCACCTCCTCAGTTTCGGATGATCCATTTTCTATTCATGTATTCCACAGATGCAGGGTACATCAAGTTGATTGTGGAGTTTTAATCTGCTTCTTCTGAGGCTGCTGGGAGAGATTTCCCTTTCTCTTCTTTGTTCTCACAGCTCCCTGGGGCTCAGCTTTGGATTTGGCCCCGCCTCTGCGTGTAGGTTACCGGAGGGCGTCAGTTGTTCTCTCAGACAGGACGGAGTTAAAGGAGCTGCTGATTCGGTGGTTCTGGCTCACTCAGGCCGGGGGGAGGGAGGGGCACGGAGTGTGGGGCGAGCCTGCGGTGGCAGAGGCCAGTGTGACGTTGAACCAGCCTGAGGTGCGCCATGCGTTCTCCTGGGGAAGTTGTCCCTGGATCCTGGGACCCTGGCAGTGGCAGGCTGGACAGGCTCCCCGGAAGAGGGGTGTGGATGGTAACCTGTGCTCGCACACAGGCTTCTTGTTGGCGGCAGCAGCAGCCTTATCATCTCATGCCCATCTCTGGGGTCTGTGCTTTTAGCCGCGGCTCGGGCCTGTCTCTGGAGCTCCTTTAAGCAGCGCTGTTAATCCCCTCTCCCCGCGCACCAGGAAACAAAGAGGGAAGAAAAAGTCTCTTGCCTCTTCAGCAGGTCCAGACTTTTCCCCGGACTCCCTCCCAGCTAGCCGTGGTGCACTAACCCCTGCAGGCTGTGTTCACGCCGCCAACCCCAGTCCTCTCCCGGTGCTCTGACCGAAGTCCGAGCCTCAGCTCGCAGCCCCGCCCACCCCGGCAGGTGAGCAGACAAGGCTCTCGGGCTGGTGAGTGCCGGTCGGCCCTGATCCTCTGTGCGAGGATCTCTCCACTTTGCCCCCCGCACCCCTGTGGCTGCGCTCTCCTCCACGGCTCCGAAGCTTTCCCCCTCCGCCACCTGCAGTCTCTGCCCGTGAAGGGGCTTCCTAGTATGTGGAAACCTTTCCTCCTTCACAGCTCCCTCCCACTGGTGCAGGTCCCGTCCCTATCCTTTTGTCTCTGTTTTTTCTTTTTTCTTTTGCCCTACTGAGGTGCGTGGGGACTTTCTTGCCTTTTGGGAGGTCTGAGGTCTTCTGCCAGCATTCAGTAGGTGTTCTGTAGGAGTTGTCCCACGTGTAGATGTATTTCTGGTGTATCTGTGGGGAGGAAGGTGATCTCCGTGTCTTACTCTTCTGCCATCTTCCCGGAACTGCTATCTCTTTTTTTAAGCTTCCATATTTGACTATTTTTTCTTTGCTTAATAAATCCTGATATTCTCATCACTTAAAAAAAAAACCCAGAGAATAAAGTTATAAAGAAAACCGTACATATATACCCAAAGCTATTTTCCACTTTCCTTCAACTATCAATCTAGCTGATTAAACCAGACTACAGTCCCCTGATCTTGCTCCAGTACTTTTTGCTTTACTCCAGTGATATTTACTAGTATTGATATTTTCAAGGCATTTATCTCATTTTCTTTCATGGTTAAGTTTGGGTATCTGAAGGTCTTACTTCTTACCAATTTTTTGTTGTTGTTGCAGTTGTCTTAATGTCTCTTTCTATGCATCTGTCTATACTGTAGGGCTTTGTTATTTTTTTTTCCTCTTCTACATGTTCTTATTTTGCACATGTTCAAAATCTGCTGCTATTCTATAGTATTTGACTGGATACCCAGGAACTTTATTTTTTATTATCACAATTGATATTTATATTTTATATTTATATCTCCATATAAAATAGGGGTAAAATGTAAAATAATCAGTACTTGATATCTCCATTTCCTCCTTTTCATTTTGCTCAATTCACTGAAAACTAGTTTCTAAGTCTTTGCTGAAATTGTTCTAAGCTTCCCAAAAACTTCTTATTGCTAAATCCAGTGAATATTGTCCATTTTAAATGGTTTTTAGTAGACTATTCTACCATGTTTACCTATTTAGTCCTCCATTCTTAAAATTCTTTGACATAAAAGTCTCCTAATTCTTCCCAGTCCTTGTCTGCCCTTTCTCTTTCTCCTCTAAGAGGTGTCCTTAGAATTTGGTGCTGCTCAAGTATTTTTGCCTGTTTTCATTTTCACTATATTTTCTCTGTGCATTGGTTTCCTATTGCTGATATAACAAATTACCACAAACTTAGTGGCTTAAAACAACACAAATTTATTCTCTTACAGTTCTGGAGGTCAGAGTCCAAAATCAGTTTCACTGGAGTAAAATCAAATTGCCACAAGGGCTGGTTCCTTCTGGAGATTCTGAGAATACATTTCTTATCTTTTCCAGCTTCTAGTGGCAACCTGTATTCTTTGGCTTGTGGCCTCTTTATCCATCTTCAGAGTACATCACTCAAATCTATGATTGTGTTATAACTTCACCTCTTTCTCTAACTCTGGTTCCTCCTGCATTCTTCTTTTAAGGACCCTGTGATTACATTGGGTCTACCCAGATAATCCAAGATAATCTCCCCATCTCAAATTCCTTATCTATTCACATCTACAAATTATTTTTTACCATATATGGTAACATATAAATTCCAGGGATTAAGGTGTAGAGATCTTTGGGGTGGGGGGTCATTGTTCAGCCTCATTATACTCTTATTCTTCTCCTTTATTCTTATGGTTTTGATGAATTCCTAAATGCTGATGATTTCCACATCTGCATCTCTTACTTAGCTTTCTCTCCTGTATTCAAGATCCATATATCTAACTTCTTACTAGATATTTTCATCTGGATCTATTTCAATTTAAATTATAAGATATAGACCTTATCACTTTCACCAAACCATTTCCTCTTCTTGTGTTCTCAATATCATTTGATAGACTCCAAAACTGAAATATGGGGCCATTCTTATATCTCACTCCTCTCTCAGTTCCCATATTAAATCTGTTACCAAGCCCTGCTAACTTAACTTGTATATACTTGTCTGAAGTGTCCCCTCTAATTAATCTTTATTCCAGCTATCAGTTTCCTCATTTGCAAAATGGGATGATATTGTATAATTCTTGTAAGCATTGTTATACCAGCTTTACAGATAAAGAAATTGAAGCATAGGGAGATCAGGGCCTTGTGCAAAGTCACGTAGAAGAGTTGGGATTTACACACAGCATCCAGCTGCTTCTACAGCTCTAGTTAAATCCCTCATACCTTTTTTTGGGTTACTCAGACAGCCTCCTAACTGTTTTCCTCTTTTAAGAGTTTTGGCTCTTCAAGATTTTTCTTTACATAGTCACGTGATCTTTCTAATATGCAAACATGACTCCTCCATGAAATATCTCTGTGATTTGGGACCTGTCTTGCTTTATTCTGCTGAGCCTTGCTTTAACTCCAAACTTTAGCAATTCTGAACTCCTCGTGTTTCTTGGTGCATATCTGTTGTTTCTCAATTTTGTGCCTTTACTTACTCTAGCTAATCCACTGCCTAGAATACCTTATCCTTAACTCCTCGGTCTTCAAAGTTCTATTTATTTTTAAAACTCAGCTTAGGCATCTTTACCTCCAAGAAGACATTTTAAAGCTTCCCTTTTTCTAAGTTTGTATTTGATGTCTCTCTGTACCCTATATGTATCTCTATTATTAAACTTACCATTTAAAAATCTGTATCAGTTTGTGTGGTTTTTTCCCCCAAGGTATTTTTTTAAACTCTATTGCTGGTCCTTGAAGAAAAAGACTATGTTTTATGCTCCTTTCTCTTCACAATACCTATTACTGTGATTGCACAAAATACTACTGAATAAATGCTTTTTGGTTAAAGGAATGAATTAATGTATATATGTTTGTTCTATTATTTTTCTTAATAAAACCGGACATGCTTTTTGTTTTCGGCATGAAGCCATTGTCTCTAAGTCTTTAGATAATAATCATAGCAGAGGTAATTACCATGCTGAAGAAAAGCAAACTAATTCCATCTGTGATATGGATTCTTGTTTTAATAAGCAATTGCTTTACACAAAATAACAAAAATAAAATAAATCATCAAATAATGTCTAATAGAAAGAAGAATGCTTTCATTACCCTTAAGAAAGCATTTTCTAGTTTTTCCTCTTCAGTATAAATAAATGAAGGGATAAAGAAGAGAAAATGTAAAAAACTTTTATCTATACAATTTAAATTTCTCATAGCTAATGATAGATGTGAAATCTTTCCTTGTTTGTATATGCATTCATTCAAGTATGAAAGTACCAATAACTTGTTCCAAATTGTCAATTTACTCAACAGAAATATATCTGTTTTGTATCTTAGGAACCAGGTACCAATAACTTGGGGGAAAAGATTTTTTTTATTTGTGAAAAGAATGTATAGCTTTGTTTTAGAACATTGGAACTTGCCGCAAGTTGATAGACTATCAATTTGTTATTGATTGCTGTATTCCAATGAATTTGAGTGACAGTCAAGTTTTGGCAATGTTCATGTTTACTTAATTCCCAAGTATATGAAAGATATCATAGTCTATTTTATACATTTAACCTATTTTTTAGTGATTAATATTGGTCTTTAAAATATCTAGTCATATTGCCCAGAAATTGTATTATGTCATTTGAATATAGTAATAAGGTATTGGGTTTTTTGCTAATGGAAAACTACCAACAAAAAGCAAACAGCAAAAAGCAAAGATGTGCATTTTTGAAATAGGACATCAAAGAGAGCATGGAACAGCTGAGGAAAAAATTCTGTTAAAATAATTGGAAATCAAGAACACTGATAATCTATGACCTCATCAGCCTGGAGACAATTAATTTTATTATGGTTTGTTAAATAACCTCCTGAAAATACAAGCATCATGCAAACTAAGAGAAATGAAGCAGCAAATGAGAAGAACTATGGATTGAGAGTAAGTTGAGTATTTTCCTTTGGTGACTTTAATGCCACTTTGATTTCAAAATACTTTAGTTATCTTTAAAAAAATATTAGAACTATTTAATTGTTATATTTGAATGGGACATTTGTATTTATACTCTTATCAAATTATTTGAAGAATTTTTTGAGGTACTCTTAAAGTTGAAAATTGTGTCCACTACCTCATAAAAATGTACAGTGAGTATGGGAAATTTTGGAGATGACGATTTCAAAACCATTTTTCATTTGTTTTCTCATACACAATTAGTAAGAACTTTCAGTTGTGCTATCTCTAAATAAAGATCCCATTCGTTAAAATTTTCATTCTTCATGTTGTATTCAGTTGGCAAACTTGTCTTGTATGCTTCAGTATCATTCCAGCCTGTTCATTTCAAATACTGCATCCTCATTCCTGTTGAACAGTCTTTGTTCTAGTATTATATTTATTTCTGAACACATGATATCTCCCCTGAATATCCTACAGCCATCTCTCTCTCTTTTTCTAATCTCTCCCTTGGCCTTAATATCTCCTGGACCTAGCTGACAATGTTTTCAAAGCCTATATTTGCTCTGGTCCACTAACTAACAAGAAATTCCTGAAGGCCAATCTTCTCAATTTTCATGGATAAACTTTCTCTTTCAGTTGTTGGAAGCAAAGGTAGCAAATTAAAATCCTTCTCTGATAGAAAAAGGAAATGTATTAGATTGAATGTAAGAGCACAATATATTTGGTATGAGTCAAGGTGAGATGATTTTTTCTTGACCAATCTGTTTTAGATTCTTCTTCACTGAGTCAACAAAGTGACTGTCTTAGGGCACAAAATGAAGAATTTAGGGGTCTGTTTGTTAAGTACAAGACACACCACTGGTCCAAACACAGAGTGGCATTTATTTTAAACTTCAATTTTAAAAAGTTTCTATAGAAGATATCTTTCCTCCTACCAGTTTAATGACTAATATGCTTTGAAAATTGGCCATTTTAGACAATAGGAAGCAGAAATAGGGAGGTGATATATTTTACTGACTTGGATTATATTCTTGGAAAATATCATAAGCATATAATATATAGCAAGTGTGCCCCCAATTTGAATGATAGAGAAAATGTGTGTGTGTGTGTGTGTGTGTGAGTGTGTGTGTGTGTGTAGAGGAGGAAATCATGAAGAGGCCATATACCTTAGTTTTAATGGTATGGAACAGATTTATTGGACAACTGAGGCAGTCTGCCCTGCTGGTTTATGTTCTTGGGAATAATAGACTGTATAGATGAATTTTATCTAGGTAGATTTTCTTGACCTATGTAACACTCTCTTCAAGTCACTTGCCAGGTCAAAAAATTAAAATAATTTTTTTCAATGCCTGCCAGAGAAAGTCCATTGTAAAGCCCTGTTCAATCTGGTCTTTATTTTCTTATTCTACTTCTCATGATTCCTCTGTATTTATTCTCTGATCAAGTTTGGATGCCATACACAGTGTTTCCAAACACAAGTTACTCTCTCCTCCATGTCCAATTCATTCATATTAATCTATTCAAATTTTACCCATTCTTCAAAGGCCAATTCAAGTCCGAGTCCCTTCATAAGAAATAGAGTTCACCTTTATTTTTCTTTTAAAATATTATAACTTGTTTTCCATATGACATCTAATCTGGTTCTGTATTGTATGGTCATTTATTTTTTGATGTTATTTAAATTTTCCTAAGGCTTATTAGAGTGTAAATTTTCCAAAAGTAGGAATAATACCTTTATAATATCTGCTGTGCTTGGTTTAATACTAAACTTTTAGTTACTCAAATATGTGTTGTAATGAATGGATATAGATTAATTAACTTAGCCATGGTGGTCATGTGTAATTGGATTAATGCAAATCTATTCTTACTACCCGAGAAAACAACTCAAATGATATTCTTTACAAATAATGAGCTAGACATTTTTTTTTTCCCTCCCAAAGGATTGTCGGTTTTAGGTACAGTCTTCTACAGTAGAACTATGGAATGAGATTTTGCCATGCTAAGAGCTCTACCTGTAATTAATTACGTGCCATTGGACCATGGACAGTTCCCTTAATCTTGGATGTCTTTGTTTCTCCATCAACAAAATGCAATGAAGTGCCTTCTTTCCTTTGCTATACAGTAGAAGTTATAGGGAATAATGAACTTTACCTTTGTCTTTCCTGTTCTTTTCAAACAAAGAATAGTTATCAAGATTTCAGGGTCAGCTTTTGTTTGTTTGGTTTTGGTTTTGGTTTTTTTGGCCTCACCGTGTGGCTTGCAGGATCTTAGCTCCCTGAACAGAGATTGAACCTGTGGCCCCTGCAGTGGAAGCACCGAGTCCTAACCACTAGACCACCAGGGAATTCCCCAAGGTCAGTTTATAAAAGAAACAAATATTTTAAAATCTTTAAAAATTTTGCGTGAAATAATATTGATTTCTATACTCTCAGCAAATACAACCCTTGGTAAAAAGATTATATGTATAAGAAATATCAAAAGCAAATATTTTATGTGTCTTTTCAAATTATTTTGTTTCTTATTATGTATTCAAAGCTTAGTTGATAGATGATTAATGAGTTAAAACATTATACAGATTTAAATTATCGAATAACGTACTGCACATAAATTACACGTCAGGTAGTATTCTGTACACAAATTTATTATAACAGAAAATGACATTAAAATGTATAATTTTCATTTCACATTTGCAAGCTCTTATTGTCTATTTACTCAGAGTCTATAATAAAAATAAAAGACTTGAGAACTTTGGAATAGCTGAACAACCAAAGTTGTAGTTTCCAAACTGTGCACTAAGACTGTGCCTGGGACAATGTAATGAATGCACAGGAGTGAAGAGGGACATTTTAAAATTTTGAGGGAAACAAAGAAAAATTTAATATCTTTTGAAAACTGAAAAAACTGTTAGCTTGAGGTAGTTTATGTTTTAACAGTTGATTGTGCTACATTGTTTCAGTCAATTCATATACTTGCAAAGCTAGGTTTATTGAAGTTCCTGTTCAGTATGGAACAGGAAATGATGTGGCAATGTTCAATCTCATCTCAAGGTTTGAGAAGCTGTATAGTGCCCAACTGCAAAATAATTAATTAAATAACTACAATTATTTAAGAATCAAATTTTAAAATTCACTTTATAGATAGATGTATTTTGAAATGCTACTAAGTTGTTAGGACATAAATCCTTATTAAATTGTTTGGGTACAACTACCTTATACACTGAATTGTTAAGTATTTCTTTTGGTTTAGGGTGCTGTTAAAAATTACTTAGAAAACCTAAAAACCAAGAAAATTTGGATCTTCTCTGAGATAGAAGTGCCAAGACATTGGATTGGACAAAGATAGGTCCAGCTTATGTCTACATAATCTTGAGGGAAACACAGTCATTTGTGAGGTCTTGGTGCAGAGGCTTTGGTATGACTGTCTATGCTGTTACATGCTGTTTATCTGGAAACAAGAATTCCTCTACTTAGGTGACCATAATAAGGCCCCACGTGAATTAGAAAAATGGAATATTTTTATTTTAGTTCACTGTTGTGGTACAGATGCCTGTCCATTTTTGTATACCAAAAGAGGAATTAATGCTCATATTGCTCATTAAAAGGAGAACTGTCAGAAATGAGTAAACATGTTTTATTTTAAAATTTCATGTCTTTTGGTGGAGAAATATTTTAGAATTATTTTAACACTAACTTTATTTTTAGGCTTGAACTAATCTATTCATTAGTGAGGTCAGTCAATTCAATATCCACTCTGAAATGCTTTCCAGAAATGATTGTCACATAAGTGAGTGTAAATTGTGATTTGTTTCTTAATTTTAAACAGAAAATTTTTTCCTATTAATTACTTTAAGGGATGTAAGTACATTGCCATTTAATCATTACCAGTAATATTTTACTAATGTTTATTTTATATCTAGTGACAAGGGCATAACATTTCATTCTTAGCGCTAATGCTTTTAAGAATTCTAGTATTTATATTAAAATTGGATTAAAATAGATTCATTAATTTAAAATAATGATTACATAACAGATTGCATACTTATGACAAATTGAACATATTTAAGTAAATGTCTATTAACATTAACAAGGTTATATAAAGACACTCATTGATAATTCATACTGATTATTGTTAGCTGTCAAGCTTAATAAGTTGCAGACAGGAAGATATGATTCCTTTCTATAATATAATAAAGCAGACAGAAGAATTAGGTTATGAAAAGACAGAGGGATGGTGAACATCTAACCAAATAAAATTGAGTTGAAATTTTTCTTTTTTATCCATTTAATTCTGTGGACCATGTTCATGGCAGTTTCATATAAGGAGAAGATCTTAGACAGTTAAAGAAGGTATTTGCAGAGCAATTGCATTCTCAGAAAGGATGTGATAGGGAGGGAAAAGAGGAACTGACCTTATAATATGTGAAGGGAAATTTTTCTAGGCACAGGACATATCTGGAAAGAAAATGAGTAACTCCACAAATAGAAAAATATTTATAAAAACTTGGGGATTGATGATACTCTGAAGATTTTACTCAACCCTTTTAATTTAGAGATGAGGGGTCTGTAACCCAGAGTGGTTAAGCAACTTCCTTTTGGGTCATTTGGCTAGTTATTAGCAGAACAGCTACT
This sequence comes from Lagenorhynchus albirostris, assembly GCF_949774975.1. Classification (NCBI taxonomy): domain Eukaryota; kingdom Metazoa; phylum Chordata; class Mammalia; order Artiodactyla; family Delphinidae; genus Lagenorhynchus; species Lagenorhynchus albirostris. The sequence continues at coordinate 82,996,679 of NC_083103.1, forward strand.
AGAAAGTAGAGCTTCTGCACAGATCAGTGCTTTTCCATGACATTATGTTCCAGGGAATAATTCCAATGTGTAATATTTATTTGTAATGCAATAAACCACTTACATTGTGATTTTAATTCATCAGATTTGTTTTTCTCTGTGTTTTTAGGACATTTGAGGTCAATTACAAGAGGAAGGCAGGAAACAGCGTTCAATGGAAGTACATAGGCTTATGAGTCAGGACTGGAATTCTGACTAATATTTATCAGTTCCATGACCTTGAGGAAAATATTTAAACTATGTGCAAAATTTTCATATTTGTAAAACTGGGAAAATACTTCTTATTTTGGCATTGTAAAGATTAAATGAAGCAACAGGTAAAAAGACCCTGGTCCATAGTAGGTTCTCAACAAATGTTAATTCATCTTTACTTAAATAGATTTGGAAGGCAAATGTTTGGAAATAATTTGAAAGGCAGAAGGTTTGGGTACAATGTGGAAAGAAGTATTTAGGAAAATTATTAAAAGCTACACAGAGGACCACATTGAAACACTTAGCACAAAATATTGCTCTTATTAGATATGTAAGAACAATTCTGTGATTTCTAAAAATATGTAGAGAAAGACACAATAATCTTCCAATATAGTTTGCGCTTAGTACCTGAAAAAGAATCCCAACTTAAATAAAGGTTGTGGAGAGCTAATGATTCTGAAGACAAAAAGGCTGGAGATTGTAGGAGACATTGACTTACAGGGTCTCTCCTCAGAGGAGGATAAACTTCTGCAGTGCATGATTGAGAGTACAAAGCCATTTAAAGCCACTTAAGGAGGAGAGTGTTGTCTGTCTGAGGCACCAATAGACAATGATTACTTTCCCTTTTTCTTTCTTTCTTGGATATGGTGGCATCAAAATGAGGCAGCCATCCCACTTATAACTCATAAGTATCTTTTTGGTACAAATCTACTAAGTGTTGCATTGACTTTATTTCCTCCCCTCCATCCTTCTTCTTGTTTTAAGCAAGAAGTACTTCTTGATGGTGTTATGATGAAATATAACCATAGGATGGTGGGTTGCACTGTCTTCCATGTATCCGTTTATATATGAACAAAGCAGATGGTTCTCCTCATTTTGATATTTTCCTTAATATTTAGTTTTACTTATAAAATTATGCCAGACTATGACACATGATATCTCTGCTCTTATTTGTTCACAATCTTTCACTGAGAAAGTATGTTTGACCTCTTATAAAAAAGAGATTATGAGAAAGTGGGAGAGGTAGACAGATCTCATTCAGGGAACATGTACATAGATAGGGTTAACCTGCAGGTGTGGAGTGTATGTGTGTGTGTAATTTTCTAAGTTAGGGATACAGAAAAACTTGTCCTAGTTGAGAATTCACCAGCTACTATATTTCTTTGAAGAACTTGCTTTAATATTACATGTACAGTTCCTGTGGGTTACCAGATTTATGTAAAGATTGACTACAGGGAGTGAGTTCCTCTGTCTTCTGATATCAAGCAAAAGCTCTGTTCCATGGGACACTTATGCAGATAGATGTTGCAGGTTTTCTTGCCCAAGACTTGGATGAAAAGAAATTAGGAAAGAGTTTGAAGTTCTGAAGTGCAAAGAATCTGGGGAGTAAGGACTGATGGCAATTCTTTTTTGAACTTGACAGAGGTGATTTTTCTTTACTTCTCTGGACAGAGTGAAAATCAAATTAAATGAGGCAATGTAAGTGAAAGGAGTTTATAAAATAGCAAAGCTGTATATGAAGGTAAGATATACACAGCATTTTTTTTTATGATTAAAGGGGAAATAGTCACCATCTAAATTAATATGAGGAATTTTCTTTCTTAAGGAGTCCTTCCCAATGCTTGATCAATTTGAAGTGAGGCCTCAAATGCTCTCACTGACTTCACAAACAAAGGAAGTACATCCCTGCATTTTCCTTTTCCAATAGGAGACTGCACTTTAAGGAATTTATTGAAACACAATGTATCCAGCAGGACCAGATTTGTGGGTATGAGTCTATGCAAGTTTTTTTTCCTAAAATCAGAGCACAAATCTTTCATTTTCAGTGGACTATACTTTTCCTAGAGTATCTGGATTCCTTTTACTAGCTCTAAGGCTTTAAATTTTTTGTTTCATGGAGCATAGGTTATGCTCTCTTCTAAAGATGTTAATTCAAATATAGAACACAGCATTCTTTGTACTGAGAACTTCTGAACCTTGCTCCTTTACAGGAATACAAAGAAAACCCTTTAAAGTAATGCAGATGATACACTGTCTATATCTAGGCCTCCATTTATAGTTTAAAAATCAGTGGGAAAATCATGATCAAGTTATGCAGAAAATTGTAAGACCACTTCATCTGGCTATATCCTATAAAGAGTCTGATTCAAATCGTTCACACAAAGCAAAAATGTCCCATAGGTTCAGAATTCTTTCTGGCAATAAACTGCCAGTGTAAACAGGAAGACCACTGGGCCTCTTGTAAGTTTTGGAAACAAATGATACTCATTGCTTTGCACTCAGTCATTTTGATTTTGAGACGAGTTTGAATGAATTTTGGTTTTAAGTTCAATGCAAAGGTTATTTGCCATTATCAAAAAAGAACTTTTGTGTTGAGTGTGTGCCGCAGTAGTTATTAAAAGGATGCGAAGGGCATAGACTATTTGGTATCCTGAATAGAAGCTCTAAAATTGTGTGACTCTAAAGAACTTGACAGTTATATCATTATTACTAAAGGAGAGAACTAAAAATTCCAGTTTATTATGCTATGATTGATACTACACAAGAAGAATATTAAACAGTTTTCCCAATGTTGGAATAATGTAATTTGCAAAAAAAATTTTTAGGAAAAAAAAAAGGCCAGTGAAACCTTTTAGCAGAATTGATGACTATCCTTTCTGATAAATAATATAATTTGTGTCTAATTTCCAGTGGAAACACTGGAATAGAATGTATAGAATTAAGTGGAACACTGTATAGAATTTATAGAATTCTATACAGTGGAACACTGTATAGAATTAAGTGAAGTAATGGGGAAATCAACGGTAGATACACCACAAAATCAAAACAATAATAATTACAAATATCAACTATTATTATTATCTTTAAAAAGAGGCCTGAATTTCCTCTGCTAAGAGGAGAAACTATGCAGTTAGCAATTTACTCAGCAGGCTGAGAAAGAGTATATATGTGTATTTGAAGGGGAGTATGTGAGTGATAATATACACTTTTCATATCTTTTAACACCTATTTCAAATCTGAGATTAAGGCATATCTCTGAAGCAATTTGAGTGCATTTTTCCAAAATGTAAATGGAATCTTCAAACAGCATTTATATTTATTTGGGTCCTCATAAACAATTGGGAAGATTTAGAGTTAAAAGCAAGTTGGTGTCGTGGTACAGCAAAGGTTTTTTGCTTTGTCTGTTAAATTTAAAATAAATACAATCCAGAAACCTATCTTCCTTTACCTTAGAAGAACCTTTAAAAGAAAAACTGATTTTGCTTCTGTCTCTCTGAGGAACTAAAGCTCTGAACTTTTCTTTCCGGAGAAGGGGTGGGGAGCCTTCTCATCTGCTTTGCTGCAGGGGTATCACAGCCAGGGACCCTTATTTGCCTCCATCTCAATGTCAGAACAAATCCGAGGCTTTCCTGGAGCTAAAGCAAGCGCGGTGGGGAGAGGCACTAAGAGCGGCTGTTGGTATGCCAAGAGGCAAGCTTTGGAATGAAGCAGTTCCACCGCAAACTTGCGAGGCTGTTCTTGGGCTTTGAAAAGCCTTTCTTCCACTCCCCTTAGCTTTCCGAGCAGCGTTTGTAGCCTAGTGCAAACAGATCGCATATTTGGTGCAAAGAGCCGGGAGAATGAAGGACAGGGGATCACTCCCCGGGTCCTAGGTAGTGGAGTCTGCAGAGGAACTGTCTCTGGGTCTGCAACGCCTGCAAACGCGGCTGCAGGTGGCAAGCGGAGCTGTCCAGCACCAGTGCAGAGGCGGCGGGAGCCAGGACCCCGGCGCGCCCAGGACGGCTGATGTTCAGCAACAGGGCTCTCCCCTGAAGAGACGCTGTCCTCATTCACTGCCTTCAGGCTCTGGGCTCGCTACGAGCCCACGCAGGCTCGACCAAGGCGGAGAACACTCGTCCTCACAAGCTGCTCCAGCAGGATGGGTGCCAACATGTTGACCCTTCCTTTCCCTTGTAAGCGACTCCTCCGGAATGGGCGGACTGGAATGCGCGGCCTTTCCCCTTGGCCTCAGAAATTCCTAAATAAACTCGGAGGGGAAGGTCAATTATGGACCCTAAACCCCCGCTTCAACTCTCTGAGGCTTCCCCGAGGTGGCTCCAGAGGGTGGTCTTCCGTCCCCGGCCCCGCGCCCCTCTCCCTTCCAGCGCCCACCAAGGCCAGTCTGCTCCTCAGCTGCCTCTTCCGTGGACGAGGGGTAGGGCATTTGGATTTGGGGCCCTTTGGTCTGATCCATGTCAACGTGCGCTCCTCGGAGGAGGAGGGGACGGTGGGAGCTGGGGTGGCGCTCAGAGGACGGCGACGAAGTGCCCTTGTTGCTCCTGAAACGTGGTGACAAGCCAGGCAGACTCCCAATGAGTATGATGGCGACACATGATGCCGGCAGAGAGAGAGACCACGGAGGAGGGGGTGCTTAAAGGGAGAAGGAAGTAGGCGGGCAGCAATGGGAGAGAGGCGGGAGGAGAAGGGCGGGAGGAGCTAGGGGAAGGGGGGCGAGATAGGCGCGCAGGCGGCAGAAGCCTTTGCCTCCGCGACCGTGCGGGCCACAGCTTCCCCGCCCTGCTCCCGGTCGCACACTCTCAGCCTCCCCGCGAGCGGCAGGCCGGCCACAGCGAAGCGCCGAGGCGGGCGCTGAGGTGGCGTCGCGCTAGCAGCAGCAGAGGCGGCAGCCACCGCCAAACGCGGGCCCCGGGTGCCGCGGCGCCCCAAGTTCCCGCCATGAGCAGTCGGCTCTGGAGGCTCCGCGGCTCTGGGGACTCACTCCCAGCCGAGCACGGCAGCAGCGCCCAGGGGCCCCAACGCTCCTAACGCCGCCGCCGCCGCCACCCGCGTCCCCCCCGCCGCCGCTTCGGCCGCCGCAGAGTCGCCAGCAGCATGTCTCGAAGGAAGATTTCGTCGGAGTCCTTCAGCTCCTTGGGCTCCGACTACCTGGAGACGAGCCCCGAGGAGGAGGGGGAGTGCCCCTTGTCTAGGCTCTGCTGGAACGGCAGCCGGAGCCCGCCCGGGCCGCCCGAGCCCAGCGCGGCGGCCGCCGCCGGCCCGACCCCGGCAGCCGCCGCCGCCCCGACCCCGGCAGCCGCCGCCGCCACCGCCGCCACGGCTGGGGCCAGGAGAGCGCAGCGCCGGAGGCGGGTCAACCTGGACTCTCTGGGAGAGAGCATCAGCCGCCTGACGGCGCCCTCGGTGAGCGGGGAGAGGAAGGAGGGCCGCTGCGCAGGAGAGAGGAAGGGGATCGGGCAAGTTGGCGCCACGCTAGCCCGGGCGTGTGCGAAAAGCCCCGCCGCTGGGGGGCGGCCGGGCCTTGCTACGCCCGGCCTACGGTTCCCAAAGGCCGGGGCAAGACCCGCACCTTGGGCTCTGGTGGAGGGGGGCACTGGAGTACGGGAAAGGAGGAAGACTTCACTCCTCCGGGGTCTCCTGATTCAGAGGTCTGTCTGCCCACTTCCAGCCTTGAACCCTCCTTCGTCGCGGTCACCCTGACGGCCCTAGGTCCTCCTTCATGCCCACCTGTTTTCTTTCCCCCCGACTTTCCCAGGCACTGTGTTCCGCAGTTCCCATTTCTATGTCTTTCATCTCTGGTCTCCAGTATCCCAAAGGAACTCCTACTCCCTTTCAGGAAACTCTTCCTCTCTTTTCCCACACTCTCTTGCTCTTAGCATGACCTTCTCTGACATCTTTGAATTCTGCAGGCTAACTGCATTCTGTGTTGCATTCCTTTCTTCAAATCTTTGGAAACTGGTTGTCAGATACTTTTTTGAGTTGTCTTCTGATGAAGAAACCTCTTATCTCTTGTTTTCTCACCACTTCATATACTTTTTTTCTTAGTCACTAGGCATTTATTGGCTCAGCCTTCTTCTGTGAGTAACCCTGGTGTCTCTCTCTTATTTCTTACACCCCTACCTCATTCTTCACTCTCTTTTCCCTGGATTCTTTAGTGCTTTCTCCCTCATTTTTTCATGGTTTCCTTTTATTAGGCCCTTCATAATTATCTGTTGAATGAATAAATGCCTTCCTAGCTCTCTCTAAACTTGTGCTCATTTAGGGATGTCTGTATCAGCAGTTGCAGGTATACTCCAGACTCCCCCTGGTTCCAGGCATCTTTCCAGAGCACTTCTGCCTCATTCCTGCTCAGGCATTTCAGCTACTCTTGACTTTTACTCTTTGCAGTAATGCCAGACCTCTGTTTTAGTCTTTGACTGTGTAAGCTCTGTTTTGAAGGAATTCACTCCATTGCACACAGAATCCTAAAGAGACTCAGTGTCAAACCACCATCCACCCTTTATTCTCACCTTGATAGGTTACAAAGGCTTCAACTATTGACAACACTTTTATCTACCCATCTCTGAGACTTTTACTTCTTTAAAGTTTCCAAAATCAATTGGAGCATTGATCTTGTTTGCCTACTCTTGAGTCTCCCTTTTGAAAGTACTTATAGTTTATGGTAGGACAGACCTGAGAAAGAATGGGATCCAGAGAGACTGGGAACTGGTACCAGGCAATCCTACAAATATCCTGTGGCCATTGCATTAATGGAGTATGACCTTTTAGCAATGAAACTACCCTTCGGTCATCTTCCTTTTTTTGTGCATTTCCCCTTCAATTTACCTTTAGCCACTTCTTTCATTGATAACCTAGGAAACAAAACTCAGAATGGGTTAGCTACTGTTTGCTATTCTTAGTGCAGATATTTACCAGGAAGCATAATCTTAGGAACTATTTGATGTTGCAAATTGTTGAACATAAGCCTTTATAAAAGGAGTCCAGGAATCCTGTGCATCTGTAGTTTTATGTCAGTACCCAAAGCAACGTTTGTGCAGTATACTAATTCTTCAGTATAACAGATTCATATCTAATATGATTTTACTAAAGATAATTATTAGTTTTTTGTGGGAATTGTTTTTATAATCCTGGAGTTTTCTTTTTGCCTAAGAATCAGAATTTACAAATTTCTAAAAAATTTTTTGGCACTGCCTCTAGTAATGCCACTTTAACATAAGACTATTCTCAGCAACTTACGTGAGAAGTAGATAAAATAAACTGAGCTCAAGTATTTACTGCCAAAATAAGAGGTAGGAAATAGTCTCTGATTTTTACCTTTTATAAAGGTAAAATTTGAATGACTTTGACTCTTTGCTGGATAAAAAGCATGTAATCAGATAATGGTGTACAGGATAAGAAGTTTGAAATTGAAAATAATTGCGATAATCAAAAATATGCAACAGCTGTATGTACTTTCCATGCTATAATTCTTTTCTATTTTGTTTCTTTTTTTAAATTTTATTTATTTATTTGGTTGCGCCAGGTCTTAGTTGCAGCAGGCAGCCTCCTTAGTTGTGGCATGCAAACTCTCAGTTGTGACATGAATGTGGGATCTAGTTCCCTGACCAGGGATTGATCCCAGGCCCCCTGCATTGGGAACGTGGAGTCTTATCCACTGCACCACCAGGGAAGTCCCCCTTTCTATTTTGAAAAAGGTCTTTCAGCTGTTATGCTGAAAACATACATGTGAATATAGTGTAAACAATTCCAACTTCATAAGGCATGTATAAACAAATTCTCATTGGCTAACCATCATGTCACCAATAGAATTGGTAACACAAGGAAAACAGAGAATATATTTCAAAGCAGTGGCTTATTTCTGTGTTCTCCACCCCCATTTTCTTTTGTTTGGCAAGCTAGAACACTACTTCAAAAAGTTCCAGTAGATTCGTTCTCCTACATTGTCAGCATTCTAAACTTCTCTGAAAACACTTATGTGCTATCTAATGTCCTTTCATTAGAGCTAAACAACTTAAAACAAACAAACAAAACCCCAAAAACCTCTGAGAACAGCCATTACCAGAGCATTCTTAGATGGAAATTTCTAGTTGTTTTGAGTGTTGCAAACCTTCTTGCATTGCTGTGGAAACTCCTGTGTTCTTAGTGGTCTCTTCGTGGAATATTGTCTCAATCACTGGAGATTTATTTGTTTTTTATTCAGGATAATTTGCAAGTAGGGAAATGGAAGTGAATTTAATAAATACTAGGATATTGCCAAATAATTCAGCTAGTAATTTGATCAATGTTTTTTGATTTTTTTTTGTTTTTTGATATTTTAAGAGTTACTTTTAGGTGCATTGATGTTGGCTATAAAGATTATAATACTTTCATACTATTTTAATAATAAAAGTAAATTGAATTAATAAAATTGAAAAAATTCTGGAATTCAGGATACCACGTTCTCATTCATTGTGCCTTGGACAACTAAATACTTGTATATTATTGTGCATATTACTTTTACTGTCTAGGATCCTACTCATCTGTAAGTTACTATATTTAGGGTCCCTTCCTGTTCTGACAGTCTACGAAGACATATTGTATTGTCAAGCTTTCAATAAACTGTCACAATGGCATATGAAATAAAAAGCAAGGACCTATTACTATGAGTTTTTAAACTGAGGAAAGTAAATTACTTTTTTAAGTAAGGGCATCAAAGTACTATTTATTCCACCTAGTTGTTAAAAAATATTTGAGCATCTGCAATGTAGCAAGTATTGTGCAAAGCACTGGTGATACAACTACCAAACAAAACTTTCCTGTTTTTTGACCTCATGGAACTTCTTTAATTATAGACTTTATTCTAAGGAAACTGTATTGAGGTAAAATATAAGAACTCCAATTGTTGAAGAGATGTCTAGGGGAAGTTTTATTTATCATCCACTTTGGTTAGTTTTGTTCACTATGAATCTCTGGGGTGCAGCCATAAAAATAAAAATAATCCTAAAGACCTGGCTGAAGATGCATATATCACTTATTACATTATTTATTTTGAAATAATTTACTTGGGAACACATATGGAAAAACAGTTGGGTATTTTACATCAAGGGTGAATTTAGGGTCTCATTTATTTCCATTTTATGTTTATAAATGAGAGTTGCTTAGACCCCTCTCATTTTGACATTGGTTTTGGGTTTGCTAATGTCAGTCTGTCAGTGGAGATATTCTAGGAGACCAACCCAGGGGCAAGGCTTTCCTAGGTTTCTTGTCAGAGAACTACTAGCTGTTATAACATTACAGATGGCTTTGAAGACCTCAGAAGCTATAGAGAGCAGAATGGCAGGGAGAAAAGTAACAGAACTGGAAGGATGGCATATAAAGGGAGGAAAGCTACTTACATAGGGAATAGTCCAAGAAACAGAACGGTGAGGAAAAAAAAAGGAAGGGAAGCTTGAATTCAAGTAGCAAATTCCAAAAACTCTTCCATTATTTTTGGAAAGGAAATTGTATTGATACATGCCTATGAAAAAGTGAAAGGACATAAAAAATACATATTTAGCCTCTCCTAGTATTAAATAAAATTAACTTTCTGATGTGTAAAGCCTTAAATAAAACCTTAGAAATTGTGAGTGTAACTAACATGTAAATAATGAAAAATATATAACATATAGTTTTGAGATTAGATATTTGATAAATTTATGTGTTTTAATTGAAGTTTTAAACATTTGGGGCTCAATATGGGTAATAAAGTTCTTAGCAATAGATTCATTAAAATTAAAAATCAAACAAAATGTATTCTAGTAGTTCAGTGTTTTCACTTTTCTAAAAATTAGATACTATCATCTGAAATCAGAATTTAATGGCCATCTTTTGCTTTTTTCCACCTCATCCCTAGTCATCAGAAACAACACGGAAGAACTGAAAGAACAAAGATTTGAAGTTTGACAGAAAAATTGAATAACTCCCTGCTGAGCCCCTTGCTATATGTAAGGCCCTGGGAAAGCTAACTCCTTCCTTCTCAGAGCCTTAGTTTTCTATTTTGTGAAGTAGGAATAATGACTACCTTATAATTTGTTGTGAAAGAGGAGCAATATTCCTTGTAAAATTTCTTGAACTCAATAAATGACAGTTTCAAGTTGAGATCCATTAACTTCAATCAAATTTGAATGCCTCCAAATGATCTAAAATTTTTCATTTTTTCTCAATAATTTACTTGCTAGTAACCTTATTAAAAGAGTTCATAGGTTAACTGATGTCATGTACCTAAAAAAAATTGATAAGGAGTTAATTTTGTTGGCATTGTCCAGTCAATCCATTAAAAAAATTAAAACTGGACTCCCTTTTTGGCTCCCTGGCTATGCCTCATGTGTGTACATGAGTATTCGTAATCATTGCAGATTCAAACATTTCTATCAAACTGCTGAATGTTATGTGGCAGTATGAGTACCACAACTATAAATTCTATAAAAATACTAGAACATATATATTTGGTAGAATATGAGTATTTCACAACAAATTACTTTTAAATTAGGAAAAACTTTAGGTGAAAGAGAAACTGCTTATTTCACTTGCCTGAGAATTTCAAGAGTTCCCCATCCATTGTGTTCAAACTAATTTGTACAAGTGTTCAAAGGTTTATGCTGTGAGATGCAAGAACCACCTAGAGGGGTGGGATAGGGAGGGTGGGAGGGAGGGAGACACAAGAGGGAAGAGATATGGGAACATATGTATATGTATAATTGATTCACTTTGTTATAAAGCAGAAACTAACACACCATTGTAAAGCAATTATACTCCAATAGAGATGTTAAAAAAAAAAGAAAAAAAAAAGAAGTAGAGACACAGATGTAGAGAACAAATGTATGGATACCAAGGTGGAAAGGGGGGGTGGGGGGAACTGGGAGATTGAGATTGACATATAAACATTATTGATAGTACATATAAAAATAGATAATTAATGAGAACCTACACTATAGCACACAGAGCTCTACTCGATGCTCTGTGGTGACCTAAATGGGAAGAAAATCCAAAAGAGAGGGGATGTATGTATATGTATAGCTGATTCACTTTGCTATACAGTACTATACTCCAGTAAAAATTATTTTAAAAATAAAAAAAAATTAAAAAATGAATTATGCAGCTAATGACTTTTACATTTTGTGTACTGCACTCTATTCTTGTTTGGCTACAAGCTCAATTGTTAGCCCTTCATTTTAAAGATAAATTTTGACTATGGGAAATGACATCAGTGATTATTAGTCTGTAGGTAGAGGTGATGTGATTATATATTCCTTTTTAGTATATAATTTATCTACCTTGAAGTTTTCTGAGATGTGTGGGAAGAGTACCTGAGGGCTATTATGTGTTTTTTTCCCTTCTATATCATCATTGCTGTTTTCATTCACTTTTGTTTTATCTTGTTGCCTCTGTCATAGGGAGCTGAAGGTAAAAGTTTAAAAACTTACATGTTTTATTGAATATGATAGTAAAATAAGTGGGTGATCTCTAGATATAGACATTGTTAACTGTGAATTTCACACACATCTAGGAAGAAAAAAAATTAAGTGGCATAAGTAGGGAGAATGTTTACAAGGGCTGACTAGGTTTTCTTTGCAGACCCTTATTTGATGCATGAACCAGTGATTAGGTCAAAATTCAAAGTTCTTCTATTTAATTTCTTACTCTAATCTTGGTACTCTTATGTTTATCTTGTATTTAGCATGGTACCTGATACTTAATGGATTTTCAATAAAATGCTCAGAATGAATGAATGGATATTCTTATTTAATTATCCAATTATATTATTTCTTTTTGTTTGATTTTTTTTCTGTGTTATATTTGGTTCAAACAAAATATTTAGATTTCATACCCAGCCTGTGAGAGATACTTTCAAGTATGCAAACCTGTTTGAATTTTACTTACACCTGCCATCTGAAGCAAAACTTCAGAATAAAGTTGTGTTAAAAAGAGAGCAGGGCTTCCCTGGTGGCGCAGTGGTTGAGAGTCCGCCTGCTGATGCAGGAGACACGGGTTCGTGCCCCGGTCCGGGAAGATCCCACATGGCGCGGAGCGGCTGGGCCCGTGAGCCATGGCAGCTGAGCCTGCGCGTCCGGAGCCTGTGCTCCGCAACGGGAGAGGCCACAACAGTGAGAGGCACGCGTACCGCAAAAAAAAAAAAAAAAAAAAAAAAAAAAGAGAGCAGATGGAAAAGTATTCTTCTGGAACTCCTTGAGTGGCCTATTTATATTTTAAGAAGTTAGGTAAATGTAACAACTCTCCTCCCATCTCCAGTATAAGTCTGCTTATATTTTCTTTACAGTTCTCTCTCAGGTGAGAAATGTTTGTCAGCAAGTGGGCTACTGTCGCCAAAAATGCACTGCTGGGAGATGGAATGAAAAATCTTGCTCCTCAAATATCACTTCAGGACAGGATCTGAATATCTAGAATTATGAGCATCTCATAAAGTTGAAAATTTCAGCTTAGAGTAATTTAGGAAGTAGGGGAGCTGGAAGTCTCTTTGAAGGCTGGAGATTTGTTGTGGCTGTTGTGGGGAACTGAGAAAGAGTGAGCATTCTTATAAATAGAACAGTGAGAAATCACTTCCTGTACAGGCTTTATTTGAGGCATGTTAAACAGTTCTTCATCTGAACTAGTGGTTATCAAACTTCAGTGAACATAAGAAATACCTAAAGGAAATCATTAGAATGTAGGTTCCTAGCATAGTTCACTGTGCTATACAGTAGGACCTTGTTATTTATCCATTCTATATATACTAGTTTGCATCTGCTAACCCCAAACTCCCCCTCCATCCCTCCCTCACCTTCCCTCCTCCTTGGTAACCACATGTCTGTTCTCTATGTCTGTGAGTCAGCTTCTGTTTTGTAGATAAGTTCCTCTGTGTCATATTTTAGATTCCACATATAAGTGATATCATATGATATTTGTCTTTCTCTTTCTGACTTACTTCACTTAGTATGATAATCTCTAGGTCCATCCATGTTGTTGCAAATGACACTATTTCATTCCTTTTTATGGCCGAGTAGTATTCCATTGTATACATGTACCAAATCTTCTTTATATATTCATTTGCTGATGGACAGTTAGGTTGTTTCCATGTCCTGGCTATTGTGAATAGTGCTGCTGTGAACATAAGGGTGCATGTATCTTTTTGAATTATAGGTTTTTTTTAAATTATAGTTTTGTCTGAGTATATGCCCGGGAGTGGGAATGCTGGATCATATGGCAACTCTATTTTTAGTTTTTTGAAGAACTCTATAGTGTTTTCCATAGTGGCTGCACCAACTTACGTTCCTGCCAACAGTGTAGGAAAGTTGCCTTTACTCCACACCCCCTCCAGCATTTGTTATTTGTAGACATTTTTACTGATGGCCATTCTGACTGCTGTGAGATGTTATCTCATTGTAGTTCTGATTTGCATTTCTCTAATAAATAGCGATGTTGAGCATCTTTTCATGTGCCTGTTGGCCATCTGTATGTCTTCTTTGGAGAAATGACTGTTTAGGTCTTCTGCTCATTTTTTGATTGGGTTATTTGTTTTTTTAGTTGTTGAGTTGTGTGAGCTGTTTGTATATTATGGAAATTAATCCCTTGTTGGTTGCATCTTTTGCGAATATTTTCTCCCATTCTGTAGATTGTCTTTTTGTTTTGTTTATGGTTTCCTTTGCTGTGCAAAAGCTTGTAAGTTTGATTTGGTCCCATTTGGGGTTTTTTTGCTTTTATTTCTATTGCCTTGGGAGACTCACCTAAGAAAACATTGGTACTATTTATGTCAGAAAATGTTTTGCCTATGTTCTCTTCTAGGAGTTGTATGGTGTCATGTCTTATTTTTAAGTCTTTAAGCCATTTTGAGTTTATTTTTGTATAGGGTGTGAGGGTGTGTTCTAACTTCATTTATTTACATGAAGCTAACTTTCCCAACACCACTTGCTGAAGAGACTGTCTTTTTCCCATTGTATATTCTTGCCTCCTTTGTTGAAGATTAATTGACTGTAGGTGTGTGGGTTTATTTCTGGGCTCTCTATTCGCTTCCATTGATCCATATGTCTGTTTTTGTGCCAATAGTACACTGTATTGATTTCTGTAGCTTAGTACTACTGTCTGAAGTCTGGGAGGCTTATGTCTCCAGCTTTGTTTTCTTTTCCTCAGGATTGCTTTGACAATGCTGTTTTTTTTATGGTTCCATATAAATTTTAGGATTATTTGTTCTAGTTCTGTACAGAATGTCATGGGTAATTTGATAAGGATCACATTAAATCTGTAGATTGCTTTGGATAGTATGACCATTTTAATAATAGTAATTCTTCTAATCCAGGAGCATCCAAGAGCATATCTTTCCATTTCTTCGAATCATCTTCAGTCTCCTTTTTTAATGTTTTATAGTTCTCAGCAAGTCTTTCACCTCCTTGATCAGGTTTATTCCTAAGTATTTGATTTTTTGGATGCAAGTCTTAAAATAGATTTTTTTTTTTACATTCCTTTTCCAATATTTCATTGTTAGTGTAAAGGAATACAGCCGATTTCTGTATGTTAGTCTTGTATCCTGCTACCTTGCTGAATTCATTTGTCAGTTTTAGTAGTGTTTGTGTGGAGTCTTTATGGTTTTCTATATAGTGTATCATGTCATCTGCATATAATGACAATTTTACCTCTTCCCTTCAAATTTGGATACATTTTATTCCTTTTCCCTGTCTGATTGCTCTGTCTAGGACTTCCACTACTATGTTGAATAGGAGTGGTGAGAGTGTCATCCTTGTTTTGTTCCAGAATTTAGCAGGAAGCCTTCCAGCTTTTCAATGTTGAGTATTAATTTAGCTGTGGGTTTGTCATATGTGGTTTTATTATGCTGAGATACGTTCCCTCTGTACCCCCTTTGGTGAGAGTTTTTATCATGAATAGATGTTGAATTTTATCAAATGCTTTTTCTGTATCTATTGAGATGATCATGTGGTTTTTGTCTTTTCTTTTGTTGATGTGGTGTATCACATTAACTGATTGTGTATGTTGAACCAACCTTGTGAACCTGGGATGAATCCAACTTGGTTGTGGTGTATGGTCGTTTATATGTTGTTTGATTTGGGTTACTAATATTTTGTTGAGAATTTTTTCATGTATATTCATCAAAGATATTGGCCTGTAATTTTCTTTTTTGGTAGTGTCTTTGTCTGGTTTTGGTATCAGGGTGCTGGTGGCTTCATAGAATGTCTTTGGGAGTGTTCCCTTCTCTTTAATGTTTTGGAAGAGTTTGAGAAGGATTGGTGTAAGTTCTTCTTTGTGTGTTTCATAGAATTCACCTGTGAAGCCATCTGGTCCTGAACTTTTGTTTATAGGGAGTGTTTAAAATTATTATTATTACAGATTCTATTTCACTTCTAGTGATTGGTCTGTTCAAATTATTTATTTCTTCTTGATTCAATTTTGTTGGGCTGTATGTTTCTAGAAACTTTTCCATTTCTTCTAGGTGTTCAAATTTGTTGGCATATAATTGTTCATAGTATTCTCTTATGGTTATTTGTATTTCTGTGGTATTGGTTGTTATTTCTCCTTTTTCATTTCTTATTTTGTTTATTTGGGTCCTGTCTCTTTTCTTCTTGGTCACCCTGGCCAGAGGTTTGTCATTTTTGTTTACACTTTCAAAGAACCAGGTCTTGGTTTTATTGATTTTTTTTCTATTTTTTTTAATCTCCATTTTATTTATTTCCTCTCTGATCTTTATTATTTCCTTTCTTCTGCTGACTTTAAGCTTTGTTTAAGTTAGACATTATTGATTTAAGGAATGGGGGAGAAAACTGAACAGGAACAGGTTAATGTATTATTGGGTGTTTTTTGAGGGTTGAGCTGAGGGTGACAATAATGAATTTGTAGTCTAAACTGAGAGGATTAGTATGACTTGGAACATATTATTGGCTGTTTTTTGAGTGCCCAGCTGAGGTTGGAGATGATGAATTTGTAGCCTAAACTGAGAGGATGAGTATGACTTGTAGAGGTATAAAATGGTGAAAGTATTTATTGTATATTAAAAGGCCTATATGTCAGATTGAGTTTGAGCTGTTAGGGGACAATTTAATGGAAGAGGGTTAGGGTTATGTCTTGGGAAATAATGAGAGTGAATGTCAAATGGGGCAGATTGTAATACTCAACGGCATTTCTAGCCTTCTTGTGTTGGACAGAGATCTGATGTTAAGCTTATTTAATATATATCTGGGTCCTGTTCTTTCACTATTCTTTCTCACAGAATAGATGATTGGTACCACAGGTCCCCGTCTACCAGACTGATGACTGGTAATTAGTTGGTCTTTGAGAAACTCAGATCTAGCTTCTTGATTACTATATACATTATGTTTTAAAAGTTAGAACTAATACTTGAAAAATAAGAATATTCAATTACATAATTCAATGCATTATTTATGGGCCCTAGTTGTTACACAATAAAGTTTCCATGGCTCAGACTTGGTACATTGCTTCTTGAGTATGAGAGCCTATGGGATTTAGAGTAATGGGTGGCTACCAAAACATTTCCTAATGTATTGGAGAACATAGCAGATTTTTTTTTTTATCTGAAAAGGTAAAAATTAGTTCCAGTGAATCAGTCTAAATAAACAGTCTAAATAAAACATATGCAGTATCAATTCATGACTAGATGAAGTTCAGTAAAGTACCCTTAAGAGTTAAACAATTTTCATTTTGTTAATCAGTCTTTGATAGTCCCAAAGACTCTCCTGTGTGTTTCAGTGCCTCAGTGTCATCATTATGAGTCAGTTATCACTGAGCTATAGATGTGTGGACATCCTGGTAACTGGAGTGATTGATTGATTGATTTTTTTCATTATTTTTTTCCTCCAGTTTTTTTTGAGATATAATGGACATACAGCACTGTATAAGTTTAAGGTGTACAGCATAATTATTTAACTTATATACATCATGAAATTATTACCACAATAAGTTTAGTGAATATCCATCATCTCATATGGATACAAAATTAAAGAAATAGAAAAAAATAATTTTTCCTTGCGATGAGAACTCTTAGGATTTACTCTCTTAACAACTTTCATATGTAACACACAGCAGTGCTAATTATATTTATCACATTGTACATTACATCCCTAGTACTTGTTTGTTTCTTAGTGATTCGATATTTCTATACATTTAAAAATGATCATCATGATAAGGCTAGTTACCATGTAAGTGGAGTGTTTTAGATAATCAAATGCTTTACAATATGAAATTTCCTCTACATAGGAGCACTAAAGAACTAAATGGTCTTTGCGGTCTCAAAGAGTTAATATGCGTGCTCAGTTTCTCCTCTTCCACCAGGGAGTCTCAGGCAATGGGAGACAAATTAGGCATGATTTGAAAAAAAAGGTTTTGTTTTGTTTTTTTAACTTTTAGAGTTCTGTGTATAATTTGGTTAGTGCGCTTGTCTTGTTTTTTCTTGAAAAATGCCTGTTAGTGTATGTGTGTGTGCAGGATCGGTGGGGAGAAGGGCACTGGTGGACAGAGGCTACAATGCAATTAATGCTGCCTTCTGTTTTTTATTTTAATTTTACTTCGGGGAAATAACTTTTCTGGCTCTGTTTCCCATCTCTGAAATCATATGTAATAAGACTAATTTCTCATTCAAGGGTAAATATGTAGTAAAATGTGAATAGTGAACTGAAGACAATGTGTCTGTTACTAGTTGCTTTGTTATGCTGCTGTGCTGATTGCTTGAGGACTAAGGCATTGTTTCAAATTCCTTCACTCTCTACATTCTGGGAAAAGCACAAGTTTTAGAGTCAGACACTAACCCTGGTCATTATATTGTGAATTCTTGGATAATCCTCTATAAGGCTCATTTTCTTTATAAAATGAAGGTAATAATTTATAGGATTATGAAGATTAAAAGTATAATGTGTACACAGTAATTGGAATACAGTAAATGATCAATTAATTTTGGTGGCTTTTATTAACTGCTTCTTATCAGCATCTTACTGACCTGTATATTGTAAATCACATCTCCTGGTAACTTGAGTTTCCTCCAGCCACATCTTTTCCAAAACATATAGAAATTTCCTTCTTTATGGTTGTTGCTCAGCATTCTCCTGCTTTTTATGGGAAATATTTTTTAACTATCTTGGGTGTACATTTCAGAGTTATGAAATCTCCTAGAAATTCCTTCCCAGAAATCTTAAAAATAAATGTATTCTTACTGGTCACCTTACCCCTCACATTCATTCATTCATACAGCATTTATTTAGCAAATGAGTACTTGTTGACTCATTAGCATGCACTCAATATGCATTAAACACACAGAAGAAGTGGGGCATTCAGACAGAAATTTGATATGATCCATTTGGATTTAAAAAATGTAAAACTGCTTTTTAAAAGTTACCAAATAATGTGCATGACAGCTATTTTTGCCCCTCTTTTTCATCCTATCCCAACCTTTCCTTATTTGGCATATGGACATATGGAGGACATATGGACAAACGAAGGGTCTGTATGTAAAAGATCAGTTGAAACTGTAATGAAGATGATGATGCTAGTAATAATAACTGCTGATTTACCATGTGCTGGGCACTGTACTAAATGCTCTACACATTTTATTCTGTTTTCATACTCACAACAGTAATGCAGGAGTGATGCTTTACTGTGGTCTACAAGTACCAAGAGACTACCTCTCTGACCTCACCTCATGAACTGTAATCTACACTTACGGTTCTATAGTACACTCCTTGAACATTCCAGGAAAGTATTATCTTGCCTCAGGACTTGTATTCTATATCCCCTGTGTCAGAAATACCCCCTCAGTCTAGTTCTCCACATGATTGGCCTTTTCTTGGCTTTCAGATTTCAGCTCAGTGTCACCTCATCAGACAGCAGCTCTCCCCCACCAACCATTCTCTTTAACGTCATTGTTTACTTCGACCAGCACTCACTATCAGAAGTTATCTTTTTATTACTTACTCACTTATTTATTGTCTTCCCTCACTGTAATTTAAGCTGTGCAAGGGCAGGAACCTTGTCTGAGTTGTTCATAGTGGTCTTTGTAGTGCCTAGAATAGTCCTGGCTAAAAGCAGGTTCTCAGTACCTCTTTATTGACTGAATAAACGTCATTTTGAAAGAAGTCTTAGTACCTAGAAAAGAAAGAGCATAGTTAAAAAAAAAACTTACAGGGTAGAAGAAGAAGAATTAACACGTGTTAGGCAACTACTGGGGATCCAACATTAAGTGTTTTCATAATATGTATCATTGAATTTTCAAAATAGTCTTATGAGAGATTGAGAGAAGTTGAGTGACTTGCCTGTGATCACAGTTAATTACTTACTGATGGAGAATGAGATTAGAATCTTGGTCTGTTTAGCTCCAAACTCTATTTCTTCCACATTTGTATATTTCACCCCCTCTGAGTGTGGTGGACATTGTGATGTACTGCCTAGATGCCCCTACTTTAGTAATGATGGACTTACTTCCCTAGATGCTAGAAGTACTGCTGACAGTGACCCTCAGCTGTCAGTCTCCTATACGTATTGCCTGGACTGAAAAGAGATGCCTTGCCCAATGTCATTCCCAATTCCAGTGGCTAATCAGCATATGGATATGAAGACTTGCCCCTTTTGACCTAATTCAGCCAACTTTGAAGGTAGAACTCCACGTAGGGTCAGCGGTGGTCTCCACTGAGGTAGCATCACAGTCCAACTTCTTCCTCTTTCATGGGTATTGATCCCCAGAGTACCCCTTAATAAGCTTTCTGCATTCTAATCTTCTCAGAGTCTGCTTCCCAGGGAACCCTGCCTACAATAGTGTGTTTGAGAATTGTGATGGCATTAATGAAAGTGCAAAAATCAGCAATGGGAAGGAGGTATTTGGAAGGAATATAATGATAACCTTGAATTTGGATTTTTTGAATTTAGGTGCAAATGGTTGGCTCTGGACTGTGAGTTCTTTGTGAGCTTTGTGTTATTGGTTCACCAGCCTCAGCACAGTGCCTGTCATACTGTAGGCAGAAGACTCAATAAATAGACCATTAAAGATTTAGCATTGGAGTTTGGGGGGCAGTTCATGGAGGTAATAGCAAATATATTGAAAATTGACAAGCTGTCTTATTGAAAGAGAGGAAAAATAAGAACAGTAGAGAATTGAAAAGCAGTATAGAAAAGGGAATCAGAAGAATGTAGGTGCTAGGATGCATTTTTGTTTGGTTGTGTGGTGGGAGGTGACTGGAGAGCAGCTGGAAGCAAGTGTTGTAATGGTTGATATTTGAAAAATGATGTGAATTTAAGACTGGTACTTTCAAACCCAGTACGAATGAGGTTTCTGGTGGCCTTCAGAAGTGATGTCAGTCGTGCAACTGAGAAGGAAACCTGTTTATTGAGATATAAAGAGAGAATATATGATGAGTAAACAAAGGATATCATGGGCATAAATTTGTCTTCCAAGACATTTGGCAATACAAGTAAGGAGAGGTAATTGGCAGGGCCTGTGAGGCCAAATCAAAGTTTATTAAAGAAATGGAAATTCATGTTTGAAGGTAACAGAATAGTCAAAAAAGCTGTAGATGGATGAGATAAATAGGCTTTGGGAAAGGATAGAGTTGATTTAGGGCCATTCTGTAGCTTCTTTGCCAAAAGTAAGGATACTTATTTCTCTGTACCCAAGGGGAATACAATATGGCATAGTAGGAGTATAGTGCAAAGACAGCTATCAGATTTTGGTTTTATTTACACCTAATTTATCACGATCTTATCTTGATTTTATCATTATAACTCATTGGTCAGTAATTTTGTCAAATTTAAATTGCAGTTCTCTAGGTATACCTTAGCTGTTGTAGCTACACTGACCATAGGATGTCAAATGAGGTCTGAAATGTTAGTAATTCATTCTTCAGAAATTTTGTATTTAAACCATGAAGTGTACATTTTTGGGTATATTCCATTGTAAATCACTTTTTGAAAACTTCAGATTTACTCTTATTCTTCTGAAGATAAGACTTTGTAAATTGATTTATGCTTGTACTAGCTTGTTCTCTTTTAGTTTTAAAGGTAATTTGAGATACATATTTTATGTATATAAACCATATTCTTACCATCTCTGTGTCTGATATGACTTTGTTTAACATTGGACCTCTTTTTGACATTGATGAAAAGGTCTCTAAAGGAAGGAACTCTTGAGGTATTAGGAGCCAAGTGAATAGGACTCTACTTTGTTGTTATACTGAATATATTTTACACAGTTGAAAGGTGGTGTGGAAGGCAAAATAAGGCCAAACAAGACATACACAATCAAACGGCGCTTTTTGGCCCTCTCCCTTTTCATTCCTGGGGGAATTTTACTCAATTTCAGCAAGCAAGGATTTTTGTCTATTTTTATATACTTCCAAATCCCAAGTCTACTAGTGCCTGGCATGTGGTAGCTGATCAGTATTTGTTAAATGATTAAATTTAGAGTGAATATAAAGATATTTATTCTAACTATACTACACAACTATACTAACTATACTACACAAATAAGAAAGAAGTAGGATGATAAATACAAATGCACTTTAGAAAAATAAAATCAGTAACAGGAACAACAAAATAGACAAAACATATTATACAAATGTAAATAATTATTATATCCTATTATCCTTTATTCCTTCATCATATATTTACTATACATCGTCTATACATGCTTGACTTTATTGTGTCCTGAGCCAAAACATAAGATCTATGGAGCACAAAATGGCTCTAGTCATCTGCAGGGTTAAAAAATAAAAAGTATTTTATTGGATTTTTATCCAGTATTTTACTGGATTTTCCTTAAATACTCTTGTAATATGCTACACTAGTCAATTTACATTATATATTAGCAAGTAAGAATACATTTTTTCTACATGATCTAAATATATATATTTTTTAAAACTAACAGTTTATTAAACAGATATTTGTTGTTGGCCTCTTCTGTGCCAGGAATTTGAGATGTCTCAATTATAGAAAATACTTATAATCTGTGCTCCCCACTGCCCCCCTCTCCCCCCTTACCAGTTTTTCTTTTGATTCTGTTGCAAACATTTCAGGGATAAAATTTAAGAAAGATTTTATCTTTCTTCTGTAGATCTCCACAAAAGAAAAATATATCTCTTTTAAAGCCTGTTGACCAAATTCTCAGTGCAGTGTTTCTCTGAGCCTGTCTTCCAATTTCATTTTTTCCTTGTGTGATTGGTTTAATTTGCGTATGGGAGATAATTTGATTTTTGAATATTGTGTTACAAATATTTGGTTTCTAACTTAAGGAATTTATTTGTTTTCAGAAAGGAAAGAATGCAGAGACCCTTACAAATTGTATTTTTATCATATATTTAGATATAAACCTGAGTTTACTTTAATAGCATGTTTGAAATCTATATGTTTATCTATCGATCTATCTATCTATTATTGATTATATAGGTCAGAAAAGAAATGACTCTGTCTGATTCTGAATTTAAAAATTTAATTCAGTAGAAATCTGGAGTAGGTATACTTACTCTCATTGTGTCTTTTTAAAAAAATTGCCACAGTAATGAAAATGTCTTTTGCCTCCTTAACAAAGAATCTGCCTCCAAAGGCATTTATTTTAAGCAGTGATAATGATGAGATGATTATGTTGTAATGGAACAGACTGAGGGAAAGAATAAATTTTAGCTACATATTACTGTAATTCCATTTGAAACTTCAGGCAGATATGAGGAAGTTTCTAGTGTGGTTGCTGGTGAAGAACGATTTATTGTTTCCTCCTGATATAAAGATCAATAAACACTTTGTAGACATGACATCATTTGCAAGCTATAAAGCCTCCCTTTTTTTCCCCCCTCTTATGTTAACTCATTGCCATTATAAACACATTTCAAAGAAAACCAATCTTTCCTTTTGCTCTGAATTGTTCTTTCTCCAAAAGTGTGCTTGCAAAGTACAAACCTAACTTTCCTGCTGAAAGAGAATGGGTGAGCTTCTTCCACAGCTTGCAAGGGGCTAGCTGTGAGAATTGTGGTGTGTGCTGCCTGCTGGTTCTTTAAGCACTTAGGCAGTTGTCTCCTTATTCAGCTGCATTCTTGGGATGGGAGTGGGGGAGGATGGAGGAAATAAAATACTACTTTAAGTTGTAAATATAATTTTCCACCATTAACTTAGCATTCTTGACTACTGAGAAATATCTCAGTCTCAAATACATAGTTAACATAGATACCCAGTTATTTTGATTATAGCAATGGGATATATTAATCAATGGCATTAATGATGACCATAATGAAATGAACAATTCCGTTGGATATGTAGTTGGAAAAAGCATTTTACTACAAGTTACCCCAAGAGACATAAGTTTTCAAAGAATACACTTTCATTTTTCAAAGAATACACTTTCAAATACAGGTCAATTAAAATGTTACAGTTATAAAACTATAAAATGTGAATCTAAAATTAAGATCAGAACAACAATTTTTAGCCATTAGATAACGTATTCAGCCACTTTATGTGATCTATAAGTCAAATCAAGATATGACTGTCTAGAAACATCTTAAAAACCTAAAGTAACAAAGTTTATTATTTTGCTCTTCCAGAGTAACTAGTAGAAACAAAAGCAAAATCATATCAATGTCAAGCATATCACAGTTTCTGCCTTGGCATTTTATACTAGTGTAAACTCTGATATATTATGAATTAAGTTTGAGAAAAAATTGTAAAGTATTTACTTTTGGTAGTCTTTATTCTCAGTCTCTCTCTCCCCCCCTCCCCATCTCTATCTCTATCTATCTCTATCTATCTCTATCTCTATCTCTTTCTCTATCTCTATCTCTTTCTCTCTTGATTCCTGTAGCAAAACCCCTTGCCACAAAAATCTGCTATGAGTCTCTCCCACCAGACAAATTGGACTATGTGCATTTTACATACCTTACATTAAATTATTAATTGAAAAGTACTTCTTTTTTTTTTATTTTAAGCGCCTCTGCAGGAGTGAAAAGTAAGTTTTGGAGGGAGCCTTGAGGGGATGGATAGGATGGGGATAGCTCTCTTGGTGCTCCTAAAATCAAATTTGGTGTCTGGCTCCACAATGCTGTGACATATATTGACGACTATATGGAAATGTGTATGTCTGGGCACGTCTTACACAGTCATATGAAGATCTCTGTAGACACAGTAAATTATTTAATATTTTTGGTCTGTATGAATGATGTAGATATATTGGTGGATAAAAACAAATAATAATAACATATAGAACCTTTGATTATGTGGCATATGTTGTTCTTATATTTTATAATGCCTAGAGATTACAGAGACTTGTTACTTAAATGAATAATTTATGGATTAATATGTATTATGCCAATTATGGATGCCCCTGCACTGAATTTGCCTTGGAAATTCCAATTAAGAGCCCTTATGCATGCAAGGAAATTAAAATGATTTTTTAAGACTGAAAAATAGTGAATGATAGCTAATTATTACCTTGTTCCTAAGCATCATATCATTAAAACTCTCTGTGGTTTGGTGTGAATGTGTGTACATGATTTGTGTGGGTCAACATTTGATATTTGTATAGCTGAATGCCAGAGCAAGATACTTAAAACTCTTGTAGTATTCTAGAAAGAATTTGAGAAAAAAAATACTGTGCCAGAAACATTTCCCTTCTTCTGTAGGCAACTGTTTTTACATCATTTTACTCTCTGCCCCTTTTCCCCTAATCTTCTGTTAGGTAGGTAAGACAAACAAATGGCTAAGAAATACTACATAGATAAAAATTTGGTTCTAATGTGAGCAAGTTTAATGTTCTTTGCTGGAGGTCTTCTGCAATGACCTCTATATCAATTCACATTATTATAACCAATTTTGTAATAAATGGCTTATTTTGATTAGTTAGTTTTTAGTGTGAGCAGATTTGAAGAGAATTTTGAAAAACCAGGGGCTTTCACCAGATGCATTTTTTAACATCTAAAAACACGAAACATTAGTGACATCATTTTTTTTCTTCTTGATTTTCCCCACTTCAGGACTATGAGAGAATGATGTGCTAATCTATACTTTCCATACAGAAAAACCACAAGAAATAAGTGATATCTATTTAGAGCTTACAAAGCATGCTTTATAATACTCATTTCGTCACCCTAATTCACTCAGGAAATGTATGAAGTAAGGAGGTCCAATTTAAGGATGGGAAAACCAAAGCTCAGAGGGGAACAGTAACTTGCCTAAAGTCAAGAAGCTTGTAATCACCTATTTTAGTGCCTGGTTTTCCTGTTTCAGGTCCTAAGCTCTTTTCACCATGATGTGTCTTTCAACATGTCCATGAATTGTTCAATAAAGCAATTTAGCAATATACAATGTTGTTCACATAGATTCCCTATTTCCTATTTTGCTTTCCATATGTTTCATACTTTGTGGCTTGTAAGTGGTGGCTGATAGCAATTTCCTGTTGGTTTTCTTGAACCTTACCTCCTGTCACCAATTGTTTAGTTCCTGACTGTGTTGTGAGTTCGTATAATATAGACCTGTGTTAGAAATGACAAAGTGTTCTTTCTTCATCAGGGCTCTGTCTCTAGGCTGACCTAGTTTGCCTGTCCACTGTCATGTTTGTATGCTCCAGGCTCCCATGGGTGAGGCAGCTATGAACGGAGTGAGCCATCCTCACTGCCAACAGCTTAACTTATGCTGCAGAGTCTGGGAACAGCAAAGACATTGCTAGTCATATGATTTCCGAATATGAAGGAAGTCATGATTATCATAGAAATAGTTATGTTTGTAAGGGTATACATTTCTCTTCACAGATCATACATAATTATGCTGTAATTAAATAATTTACTAGAAGGAATGAGGAAGCAATATAATAGATATTATATAATGGAGTGATACCTAGGTTAAAAAATGTGCTCAGGTAGAGTTAAATGAAAAAAATAAGACTTTTCATGTCATGCAGCATTAGTATTCTTTGACTTGCATGTTTTTTGCAGAAAGAAGTGTGATTATTCTATACCTCTAGCTTAGGAATGTAGTTCATCATGAACATTGATGACATGGCAGTCATTATCTGCCAAACATCTGCCTAGTAAGCAGATTTCATATCTGTTTGGATCATCAGATTATAGTCAGCACTAGATCTGATTATATTTAAACCCTTGTTGAGTTTTATCTTCCAAGAGAGGTTGAAGCAGTAGAGCTGAACAGGACAATCCCTGGGTAGTATTTTGATGGTTTCGGCATATTTCAGCGTCTGAAACTTTTAAACTCCAAGGACTTGGGCTTGTCTGAGTCCTGAAATAATCAGACTCTTAGCCACTGACTGGATAAACAAAATGCCCATGGCACTTTGGTTGGCGTCTGAATGACAGTTTACTTTTTCAAAGTGAGCAATAACTGTGAAATGAAGCTTAGTACTCAAAGTCTGCATGGTCAGCACTTTTTTTTACCTATTCAGGCTACATGAGGAGCCAAGTCATAACCAAAAGTTTGCTTTAATCCATGGAGAGCCAGAGCAAAATGAATTTCATGCCAAATTCTTTAATCCAGTTTAAGGGTCTATCTGGTTGTAGGGAAGGCCTTGACAATGAGACCTGATACTCCATATTCATTCATGAGACTCTCATTTTAGTTAAGATGGTTGAAGAATTTTCCTTACCTTAAGAATAATTTATCTCAATGTGATAGAGGACCAGTATGCCCTTGAACAGTATTAGAGGTAATATTTCATAAACTATTCCCCCTTCTCTTTCCTATGGGTTGCCCTCTCTAATTTCACCCACTTTCTATTGCTCGGTAGCCTACTTTGTTTGGAGCTATACCATGGCTGGTATTTGAAGGTAATTACCAGTCACTCATTTACAAACTATTGTTTAAGCTGGTGCATTTAGGGTTAACAAAACATTTCCCTGTTTTATGAGTTAATTTTATAACTTAACTGTCAAAGAGAAATATCACTTCCCTCATTTCCAGGCTCTTGTTGGGAAACACCTCATTGTAACTTCTAGGTACTGGAAACAATAGGGAATTCTTTGGAAATGCTCAAGTGGAGGCTGCAAAGATATTTTAAAAGGCTAGAAGTTATTTCCTGACATGAAGGTCATTGCTAAACCTGACTTGAAATGGCACTAATTAGCTTGGCAGCATATAATTGGCATCTTTGGGCTATGAGGCATGCCTAGCAACAGTCCTAGGTGTTAGACATAGTCAGTTTAGTTCAATTTAATAATTTTTTGACTAGCTCCTCATCAACATATTTTTCATATAACACATATTTGTATACTACTTCATAGTTTTATTTCATTTGATGCTTACACCAACCCTGAGAAACAGTTATGCTAGGAATTCCCCTAATTTATAATATAGGTAATAGCGGTTCAGAAAAATAAATGCTGTATCCAGAATTATACAGTCTAGCTAAGACTTAATTATCCCTTTCAACTATAACCTTTTCTGCCTTGGTAAATATAGAACATTGTATTTCAGTTTAGAGGAGATTAAAAACTTGGCTTTTGGAGGCAGTCAGATATAGATCAGACACTTAATAGACTTAGATACTTACTACCTAAGTGACTTTGGGCAAGTTTTTTTAACTTCTCTGGGTTCAATTTTCACATTTATAAAATTGGGGTAAGACTTTTTCCTCTCCTACAGGATTTTTGTGAGGATAAAATGAGTTGGGGCATGTAACTTGTTGGACCAATTGTTTGACACTTAGCACTCAACTTCTATTATAGCGTTGAATCCAGAAAGCTTACTCTTATTTCACTTTGTAGACTGAGTCAGCCTTGTGCCATCTGTGAGGTCCTGTTTGGTTTAAGGGTTTAGGACTGAAGTCATGTTTCTCCAAAGGTCTGCAATAAAGCAATATCAATTTTCCTGAGATGTCTAGAAGTGGTATCATCTTGTCTCATAGTCAGGATTTTTATTCAGACAGCCAAGTTGGCTAAGATGGTGACCAGGAAAGTATGTTTCTCCTGAAGTTTCCCTATTAAGAAGTTAATGATCCTACCAGAACTATTTAAATAACAACATTTATAAATTTGGGGAAAAAATTTTCAACATTGTTTTCATATCTATTACAGAAAAAATAAAGGGAAATAAGGGATTTCAGTTAGGTACATGGAATAACTTACTAATGGTCACCAAAGTGAGATAAATTACCAATGGAGGCAGCAGCTTGTGGAAGAAATAGCATAGGAGACCTAAGTTCTTGTCTAGTTGACATCTCTTTCCAGCATGTAGCTGAGGCAAAACACCTTAACCTCTCTGAATCTCAGCATTTTCATCTGTAAAATGTGGATAATTATATCTGAGACTTACAAGGTTGTTGTGAATATATAATGAGATGAAGGAAAAGAAAGTGATTCGTAAACTGTGAAGTGTTATACAAACTGAAGGTGGTGGTATTATTTTCTGGTGTTCGTTGAAAACAGAAATTCTTGGATTACTTAAATGTGCTCTTGCCTGAGGTGGAGAAGAACTAATAAATAGCCCTTTGAATCTGTTTCAGTTCAAAGAATATATGTTTTCAGATTAAATCAGTATTGATGGTGTTAGGTCTTGTCAAACTGAAATTCAATTGCTCTTTTGGAAGGGCATTAAAAAATAACAAAGGGGAAGATATTTGGAAAGCAAAGATATTTTGTATAGAAAGACTTAATTATCACATTGAGTATATGTTAAATATATTCAGTTTAAAATCAATAATTAAATGGTAATGAACACTGTGCTCTGCTAATTAGAACTTACTTTTTTTTTTTTCCACAGCAGACAACCGAGCATTGCTTTTGTGCGCTTCTTTCTAATTGTATTTCAAGTTCTTTCCAAAGCAAGGCCCTTGGATACCCCAGGTTCAATATGCCCCTGGGCCTGGTCCACTGCTGTCTTGTATTCATGTGTGGGTGTTCATTCGTTCACCAACATTAAATCCCAGGATAGGTGTGATAAAACAGGACTCCCTCCTCCATGGCCCAAGTCCTTTGCTGGTTTCAGAGGTGGACGGCGGTCTTTGCAGAAAACACACAGGAACTTTTTCTTGGAACTGAAGTGGGATAAAAAGTGCCTGCCTTGAACATCACCATTTTCCCTGACCCTTCCCCTCCAGTTTCTGAAGATACAGCAGAAAATAATCTTGCTTGAAGATACTGGGCAACAATTCCATAAAACAAAAACACATGCTTCCAATGCACTGTGCTTTCCGATATGCTGGGTTTAGTTCAGCTGCCGGATGAGCTGATTGATGCGTTCACCTCGATAGCCAGGTGAGCCCACTTCCTTGAGGAAGCCCACTCTATTCTTGGTAGCGTGACGGGCCACTCAGAGTTGGGAAGGGCGCAAGAACCCTGAGATCACCTGAAAATTCTTCCCTGGGAAGGCAATTTCGTGAATGAGGTCTTCCAAGCAAATGACACAAAACTTCCCCAGGTGCTCCTCAATCACTGTGTTGTCTGTCAAAGGGATGATTTTATTCTTGACCTTGGCTTGTCCACGTTTCAAGATGAGTTCCCGAACTGACTTCAAATTTGGAAATCCCCAGGTCACATAAGATTCCACTATATGAAGCGTTTTTATGGTTTGAGGAGTTACTTGCATAAAGACACCATTGAAAATCTTATTCAGGCTAAGTCTTGCAATGGTCCTCTGCACCAGTAAACTCACCCCATTAATCCTTTTTTTTGTTTGTTTTTTTGCGGTACGTGGGCCTCTCACTGTTGGGGCCGCTCCCGTTGCGGAGCACAGGCTCTGGACACGCAGGCTCAGCGGCCATGGCCCACGGGCCCAGCCTCTCTGCGGCATGTGGGATCTCCCCGGACCGGGGCACGAACCGGTGTCCCCTGCATCAGCAGGCGGACTCTCAACCACTGCGCCACCAGGGAAGCCCCCCATTAATCCTTTTGATGCATAAAACAAAGGCCAAGGAATGTTTATCTGGCACTTCCAAGCCGTGAGGTTTCACTTCTAGTCGTCTGAGTTGCACCCTGTCACGTAGTTGCCACCAGGAATCATGTAGGAACCATTCTAGTCGCTTAAACTTGATCTCTTTTCCTTTCCTCTGCTCCTTCCTTTGCAAAAGCACCTGCTTTGCCTAGGTGGCTTTCAGGGCTTGATAAGCCTTCCTCTTTTTCAGGAGAGTTTTTGGAACCAAAGGGATCTTTTTTCTTGGCTCTTCCTCCACCATCTTTCCAACTCTAGAACTTACTTCTAATAAGGCCAAGGTTATCAGTTTGAATCCCATTGTGGGTCAATTAGCATAATATCAGCCTTCACCCTAAGCTTTCATGAGGTCACTCAAATGTGTACCTATGTTCACAAGGAGAATAAAAGTGGAGATTGGACGAAATCATGCAGATTTTCAACCAGTATGTATAGAACTATATATTATAATGTATCTCCAACTTTTATTTTTTTCTTTTAGCATACTTACCATTTTTGCTTTTTTTTTTAAAGGTGTAATACTCTTTTTTTTAATTTATTTATTTATTTTTGGCTGTGTTGGGTCTTTGTTTCTGTACGAGGGCTTTCTCTAGTTGTGGCAAGCGAGGGCCACTCTTCATCGTGGTGCGCGGGCTTCTCACTGTCGCGGTCTCTCCCGTTGTGGAGCACAGGCTCCAGACGCGCAGGCTCAGCAGTTGTGGGTTACGGTCTTAGTTGCTCCGCGGCATGTGGGATCCTCCCAGACCAGGGCTCAAACCCGTGTCCCCTGCATTGGCAGGCAGATTCCCAACCACTGCGCCACCAGGGGAGCCCCATTTTTGCTTTTTGTAGTTAATTATCTGGACTACCAATTTTGTTTAGGAAATTACTGGTGTAGTTCACAGATGATATTCCAAGTTTCCTGAAAGGTGGCTTAATCTCTGGTACATTCTGACCCTCTGTTTACAAGTGCTAACTTTGCAATGCTTTACTTCAAATGACCCTGAGAACTATGAACTTCTTATATGTGTTTTTTAGATGGGAAAATGGAGGCATTTTTTTCCCCAAGGTATTTTACTCCCAGGTGAAGAGATTTTGGCTAATTTTATAAAAAGGTCAGTAGCACAGCTGGGCTTGAAATACAGAGGTCCTGACTCAAAGTTCTATATTTAATTTGCGGTGTTTTTTCCTTTTTGGCTTATATATAGTAAGTTTAGTCAAAGGCTGGGAAAATTCATATTATGCCTGGATTTAGCAAGACTGACAATTACTACAATTACATGTCTTTCAGAAGTACCTATGCTGGTTATTTGACGTGACTTATTATTTTGACTAGTTTTGTTAAAAATACCAATCATATAATTTGATCCATTGGTGTCTACAGGCCTACCCATAAAGATAGGGTATCTAACATTATAATTTTGATCACTTTAAGTGAAGAAATTTGGCATATCATATCCTTATAAGCAAAATGCTCTTATGTTATGAAGAAAGTAGAGATCTTTGGATTGTGATTTGGAGGATGATGAAAAGGTTCCTTGCTCCCTAATTTATCTCTCACTGACCCTCCTATTTACCAAAATTCTACCTTTAGTGGTTCAGACCATCTTATATGAAGTAGGAAAGCCCATTTATACCATCATTTACCTTAGTAAGGATTGAGGATCAAGTTTTTTAAGTAGGATTCCTCCTGAGTACCATCTGGGGTCAGGGTACTAAGAGGATTTCAAATTTTGATGAAGGAAGGAAAGAGAATATGCAATGATGATTTTTGGAGACCTATTCTGGGAGTTTAGATGATGGTGGTGGGGATTTGTCCTATCAGAATGCAGTGTAACTAAACTGGACACTCAGAGGGTAGGGAAGAGGGTGAGGGAAAGCTAAGGATGGGAAAGTGAAAGTGTATCTAAGACAAGATATTCATGATTTTTGCTTATGGTCTTGTTTGTGTACATATGTTTAAAGAACATTAAGTGTGTTGTCAAGAAGCAAACAATTAATTTGAAACCATGTGATTCTTCATTTTTATGTTGATGTTAAAAAAATGCTTTCTTATTTGGAAGTTTCCTAGGGGAAAAAATGCTCTTTTTGTAAAGGAGGGCTTCTAATCTCTCTAACTTTGATTCTTTTTTAGTCAAATGGTGATAATATCAATCTAACTATGTCATTGGATTGGTGCAAAGATCGATTGGGATAATATGCATTAAAAACATGAAATGTAAAGTGCTGAACCAAATACAGGGTGTTAAAAATTATGTGCAGTACAGGTTGGAGATTAAGTGCTTGGATTCTGGAACGGACTACCTGAGTTTCAACCCTGGCTTTGTCTCTTTTTACCTGTTGACATAGGACAATTTAAACTTTCTGTGTCTCAGTTTTCTAATCTGTAAAATAATAACCTATCTCATAATGTTAATGTGAAGATCAAAGGAGTTAATATATGTAATGGGCTTAAAGCAGTGCCTTGCATAGATTAAATGCAACAATCGTATTAATTGTTGCATTGTTATGTATGTGTTAGTACAAAATTGAATACTGACATAAGTGCATGGGAGTGAATTACTTGGAAATGCTTCAAGCAATATAGTTCTCTGTTTACCTAACAAATCATATTTAACTATGAGCTATTAGTGGAACTGTGTTGATTTAGCAGTTATGTGTGAACATCTTTCAGAAGCTTTCTTCTTTTGATATTTGAGTAAAGAAACTACTCTCATTAATGCTGACTTATTCAGGTAACTTTTATAGAGTATTGGTCTTGATCATCATGTTTATATCTTACATGAAAGGTTTTCAACCCTGACTAACATTAGAAGCAAATGGGTCTGCCAGTTGTATTGGAAAGTTTGAGGGTGGCACTCAGGCATTGGTATTTTTTAAAAGCTCCCCAGGGGATTTTAATTGTAGGCAGAGTTGAAAATCACTGGCCTAGAGCAATAGTAATTAATTATATATCCATATCATTTAGTTTCTGACACTGAAATATATTTTTTTCATACTTAAATAAATAAAATGACATGGCTATTTATGGATGTTTCTTTAAAGGCAGACCTATTGTTTCCATTAATTCTGTAGCTTGTGGTTTTGTGTTACAAAGCAGAAATGAGAAGTTTATTTTAAAATTATCTGTGGAGTTTTGTTTGTTTGTTTTTGGCATGATGAAGGCTGTATATATTTTAAAAATATATAGGATCACAGAATAGTAAAGGTGAGAGGGACCCTCAAAGCATCTAGTAGAAATATTGCACACTTTGAAGCCAGCCCTGGCTTGCAGTGACTGATTCACTTACGAGCTATATGATCTTGGGCTACTTACTTAATCAGTCTGAGCCACAACTTCATCTCTGTAGAATTGAGATGTATGTGTACTTTGTACGATGACAACTGCATTTCATGTGATACACACACACACACACACACACACACACATCTTGACTCCCTGACCTCTGCCTGATCCCCATACCATCTGGTGCAGATATCTAGAGCAGAGACTGTGTGGGAGCCTCTGCAGGGCTGTCTGAGCTTGAAGGGCCAGTTGCTGAGAGCTGCTTCCTCCCACTACTCAGGGATCATTTCTCTGGCTCTTTTTGGATTATTTCATGGCTGGCTGTTTGGATCCCATGACTTTTCATGAGCATAACATTTAGTCTGTGGGGGTCAGTCACTGCTAAGTAGAGTGAAGCTGTTAATGAGACTAGAGATGAAGACGGCTTCTTGTTGCCACATGATGGAAGCTTTGGGTACTTCCTCTTTGAGCCCTAGACAATACATGTGCAGGACACAGATGGCTGCTTTCTCTTTCCAGCTGTCTTCCTGTCCATTGCTTCTTTGTGTTGAGTAGAGACAGTAGGAAGCTACTATCTCTATCTTAGTTTGGGGGAAGGAGAGAAAAAATTACAGACTTCTTTGATTTTCTTTTGTATGATAGGGACAGTGGATTTTGTCTCCTTCCCAACCCTTGTCTTTCAGATCCTGTAGCATATGGCTATAAACATATTACATCATCCAGCTCGCCTGTTGCACATTCTTTATGTCATAAGAAGGAGGTTCACGGGTTGTTTCTAATTAGTTATAAAGTATAATGCTTGAGGTATTCATCTTAGCTATGGTGCATCAATGTCCTTCCCACTTATAGGCCTGGATTTAGGTCTATTCTCAATCTTCTGAGATTTCTGCTTTTGTCACCATCTCTCTGGACTGATCTGAAGGTTTCATTGGAAATATTTATAAATTCAGCTACCATTTTCCTATTTTCCCCTCAGCTGGAATAGGCACCATCTTCTCACTATTAGTATTAGTGGTAAGTCTATTGATTTTTTTAGCTGATGAGGATCTTGAAACATTACACTTGTGGGGTGGGTGTTCTAACATAAACTTTGTACTCCACTAGATTTTGAGACTCTTGAGGGTAGGAACCCAGTGAACATAGTCATAACTATCATTTATTATGCACCTACTATGTACTAGTGACTTCGGTTTAATTATTTCAATTAATTCCCATAAAAATAATGTACACATAAGGAATCATTTCAGATAGCTTAAGTAAACTGCCCAAGGTCTTCTAGTTCGTGAGTGAGAGTTGGATTTTGAACTCAGTTTGATCTTAAATCCTCTTTTCTAAATCATCTTTCCAAACTCCTTCTTAAAGAAAGGATAGATACAGATAAGAGGGATGGGATTTTGGTCTGTTGAAGGTTGGATGGAACTGGTATGGAGTTTCATTCTTACAGAAAAGGAGAGAAGATCTGCAGATCTTCAGAGCCCTTGCTTTTCCCACTAATCTACACTGACTTGCATCACTGGCGTACATTGACATTTAGTAAATGGACCCTACAACCCTCAAGGCAGAAGTCACCCCTTCAGAAGGCTTTGGCCCATGTGCAGGTCTTCACTTTGTGCTTTTTATTCATGCCAGAGAGGCTCAGATTATGTGAAGATGTCTCAGAATCAGGCAAACTTTGAAGAAGATTGGAGTGAATCCGTGGTAATAGTCCATGGTGAGGAGTCAGGTCTGTATTGAAGTCAGCCTTGGCTTTCTGAAGATCAGGGGATACTCTGCAGTCAGCCTCTATGCTTACAGTTCAGACCACCAGAATGTGCCCACTGGATTTGGCAAGCAGTAGGAAGTATATAAATCTTTATGAAGTTGAAGCTTTGTTGAATGTGCCCAGAGAACATTTTCCATTTAATGTATTTGGAAACTATAAATATAATTCCTGCTGGGGAGTAAAAGTAATTGCTTCAGAAAAGAAAAAAGTCAGTTCTTTAAATGGCTTAACTCCTTTCACAAACATTTGCTTTTTTTAATGACTGGGAAATTCCTGGTACAGGAAAATAAAATGTCCTTTGGTACAAAGGAGGTCATTCTGGTCTTAACTGACCCTGTGCACTCTAGTTCCTATTTTCTGTTCCATATTTTGTCACCAGAGGTTATTGGAAGGATAATTCCTCTGTGGATTTTCACTGCTTTTAGGGCATGTTGCCAAAGAGAAACATGGCATCTTGGCTCAGAAACTGCCAAAGCAGTTCAGAAGGCTCAGATCCCAGGGGTACTGAGCCAGTGACTGATAATGACTTGATTTAGGTTGGCCATGGGTTGGATTTTTAAAGCACACTTTTTATGTGTGCTAGGTTTGCTGTGTCTGCTTCACCCTCTTCAGATTTTTCAACAGACTCATTGCTTCTTGAGTCAGGAATGATTTTCCTTTCCTAGGCATGCTATTCTACTTTGATTCTATTCTTATGAACAGAAACATCTGTACCAGTTTGAGGCCTCATGTTCCTCTTTTTAACCTAGTATAAAGGAAAAACAGCTGTTGAAAGAAGTTGCCCTGTATCTCTTTCTTTGAACACTGGAGGCTGATTTCTCCTAAAATTAATTTCTGAAATGGCTTGGCTAAAGTGAAGAATATATCTGAGCTCTTAGATTTGCTCAGTGAAGATGTTCTCCTAAATGGTAGTGTAGAATAGTTCTCAGTGGATGCCCTTGATTTAATTGAAGCTCAGTTTCCTCAAGCTTTAAAATAGCCATTTCCAACCAAGGAGGATGTTGAAAGTATTAGGTAGGGAGATTTTTACATCTATCCTGGACATTTTTCATAGAGAGGTAAACATGGAAGAGGTTCAAGTGAACCCTGACAACAATCTCTGTAGTCTCCTTTAAATTACATATCTTTAAGACAATCTCTTTGAAGGATTAGGGATGGGAAATAAACTGATATTTATTAACTGCTTCTTAGGCAGCAGCATTGTGCTAGATGCTTTCTGCAGATTACCTTTTTAGATTTATATAGGTTTGTGTGGTTAATTAGTGACAGCCCACAAGATTACCAAACTACATTGCTGCTCTCACATCTTGAAGGGTCTGTGTCAGAGTCATTATAACCCCCCAAAATTCATCCATGGCTATAATAGATCAATGTTTTGATAAGCTTTTTTTTTCTTGCTTGATTAGAAGTTTTTATTATTTAAAAAATTCAGGGCTTCCTTGGTGGCGCAGTGGTTGAGAGTCCGCCTGCTGATGCAGGAGACACGGGTTCGTGCCCCGGTCCGGGAAGATCCCACATGCCGCGGAGCGGCTGGGCCCGTGAGCCATGGCCGCTGAGCCTGCGCATGCAGAGCCTGTGCTCCGCAACGGGAGAGGCCACAACAGTGAGAGGCCTATGTACCTCAAAAAAAAAAAAAAAAAAAAATTCACACCCTTGCCACTGAGAATTTGGTTCTTATTATAATTTGTTAATAAAATCTGTGTTTTAAGATCTTTGAGTCACTTTCATGCCTCCCTAGGTCTGAGACTCCAAGATGAGGCTCTGTTGCATAAATAAGTCTAGAATAATTCTTGCTCTGGGATTAAGAAACTCTGTCTTTAGCTGTCATGGGGAGGAGAGGATTATAAAATTCAGTCATGAGCTGCTTAGGTATTTTCTGCAGATCCCATTTCTTGCCCCAAACACTGTGGCCCCTCTGGGACACTCTAGAACCCTTGCTTGAAATCTCTTGAGGAAGTCAGGCTTGACCTGGGCATTACTCATCTTGTTTAGTACACCCCTCTCCACTGCCCGCAATGTCTAGGTTTATTGTAGGCAGCCAATGAGTATTTTGTTGAACTTAATAGCTAGTACAAAAGCATTGGGGAAAATATGGCTAGGAAATGCTATCATATTTGAAATTGGGAAATTCTGGGTAATTGCTGAGTGCCTCATATTATTAGTTCTTGTGGGGAAAATACATGGCAGAATTCATGATGGGTTTATATTGTAAAACGAAAACTCTTATGAGATGAATCAGATGCTACATATCTGCTTATGATACTCAGAATGGGAATGACACTGATTTGCTGATAATGTATTATTATTATTATTCTGTAGCCCCAGATGATACAGCAAACTCTCAAGAGGACATTGCAGTATTATGAGCACCAATTTACTGGGTAAGTAAAAATGGATTTTGGCTATTATTGGGGACAAATTAAAGATAATTACTACATAGAGAACAGACCTGTGGTTGCCAAGTGTGGGGGGAAAGGGTTGGGGGAGGGGTGGAGTGGGAGGTTGGGGTTAACAGATGTAAGCTATTATATATAGAATGGATAAACAGCAAGGTCCTACTGTATAGCACAGGGAACTGTAGTCAATATCCTATGATAAACCATAATGGAAAAGAATATATATAAAAAGAATGTAGATATGTATAACTGAATCACTTTGCTGTACAACAAAAGTTAACACAACATTGTAAATCAACTATACTCCAATTTAAAAAAAAGAGTTACTCAAACATAGCTGTTGAACACGTGGGCAACCAAGTCAACCTTATTGCATAATGATTATGATCTCAGTGTGAAGTGAGAGCTCATAGGAGCCCCATGGAGTGATTTCCTTTAGTTTATTTGTGTTGAATCCTTTTAAGTAAAATCCCTTTTGCTAGTGCTTTCCTTTTTCTTCCTTCTTGTGCTCTTACCCTCTCATTCTCATCCACTGAATCTCATATTTTGCCTTAGTAATATCATAAGGTTTATTAGTACCAACCAAGAGGCTTTAAATGGGATTTTAGGATCCTTCAGTAAAGTTTAATCAAATTCACTACAAGCTTAACACAGTTCAGTGAGAAGTGTTTGTTTAGTTAGAGTCACATGCTACATATTTCCTTTATTTATTCCCCATTTCCTGAAATGGTTGTGGTATGATGTAAAGTAAGAAGATTTGAGGTCAAAAGACAGGAATTCAAGGCCTCACAAGGACATAGAACTTTAAAGTAACTTTATCTCTTTTAAAGGGTGATGATGATGGTAACAACTAAATCAAGGATTATATGTCATTATTAAATGAGGTAATTTTAATGGAAGTATTTTGTAAACAGGAAGCTCCAAATAAGTGTAAAGTATATCCTTGATTGGGCATGGCAGAAAGCAGTTGGCGAATACAGAAGCCTAAATTCACTTTCAGATGCAGTCTAGCTATTTAAATTAAATGTACAATATACTACAGCTATTTATCTTTGTAGAAGTTTAAGAACTTATGAGGAGTCAAGTTTCAAACCCTGGTACCTCTTGAAATGCTATGGGGAATCATTTAACATTTATGGGTAATAGTCATTACCATGGAGATCAAGAACATATTTTTGGCTATTAGGATATAATGTGAATTTTTTTTTTTTTAATAAAACAAAAGGGAGGAAAACTTAGTGGAAAAATAATCTTAGTACCAAGTAGAATGCCATATACTTTAAGTGCTTGATGACTATGTTAACTGTCATTTCAAAGGGAATTGCCCTGAAACTTGGTCATATCAATCCTCAAGAGTACAGTACTAGAAAAAACATATTATTTAAACTCATGAGATGGTTTTTAATTTGAGGGTATTTGTAGTTTTAAATGGTTTATTTTAAGGGAGATAAATAATGTCAAGTTAATCTCTTCCTACGTACTCTAAAATAAAACTTAATCACTCTCATTGGATTTGCTGCTTTCAAGTATGGTGTTTGGATTAAACTAGTCAATGTATTTAGAACAATTCCTGGTATGTGGTAAGCACTACATGCTTGTTTACCCATATTTATTATCATCATTATTTTTAAGATTTTAATGACAATACCAGTAATGAAATGCAAATTATTTCTGGAATTATGAGTGCCCTCTCCGTTTTGAAATCAAATAATGACTGATGAAATAGTCTTATTTGTGAACTAAATTATGTCTTCATGGCAAGTCAGAGTGGGAATCTTATAAATATGATCAAACTAGATAACTAAACTGTATTACTATAATCAGCAGAAAATTGTTTTTTCCATTAGTAGGATGGAGTTCTCTTTCATCTAAATAACTGCCTCAACTCTCCTCTCAATCTCTGTAGACATAGCCTGTGGTATTTCTTTGTTCATTGCCTAAATGGTCTTTCCCTAGTTCTGTTTATTGCAGACACTATTTAAAGAACAGACAGGGTATAGGACTTTCATATAAAGAGGTATCTTAATGTCCTACTGGTTCTAAGACCTAGTAGCATATTTTTGCTTGGGTGTTGGCTACCTTCTGAGTATTTGAAGTGCCTTTGCTCACTGTCTTTTTCTGTGCTCATGCTGATGAAGATAAACAGGGCCATGGTTTCCCTGTCCAGTGTCCTCTTTGCCTTTTTAGAGTCCATCTTTCTGCTCTCAATTTCTTTTTTCAATACTGAAAAAGGAGAGCATCTATGATCGCTAACACTTGGATTAAAATGTATTCACTCATATGTGTTGTTCCTCTTAAGAAAACACAATTTTATCTCTAACTGTGAAAAGGAATGTGTTTCTTACAGTTAAAGGGATTTCAGGCAATTGCAAGCAAGTGCTGGAAAGTTTATTTTACATGTTTCTGGGGAGGTGAGGGTGGGAAAGAGGTGCTTTTCCTAATCCCTGAAATTGGGCTTTGCCTAAAGCTTGTCTTGAAATAATTCAGCTTTTAGGTGTCTAGGGTTGGATGATGAATCAGAATGGGTAACAGAGAGTAGGAGCTAGCCTTTTTCTTTTTAATTTCATAATTCAGCCTCCAACCGCTAACCTTCCCATCTTCCCTTTCCTCTGTTTTGATACTCTGCCTTTGGATCTGCATTATTTATCAGAGCTCCAGGATTGTATAGTCTTGCGCCTTAATGAATTTTTATACCAGTGGCCCATAGAAACTCTCTGAGGCTTTTTTTAGTCTCCAAGACCTAGACTTGAATGAAGTGAGCAGCTGTTCAAAGGATCAGACAGATGGAGGATTGGGAGAGAGTAGCCGATGGAGCCTCTTGTTAGGAAGTAAGATAGCCTCTCTGTACTTCAGCAACTTTATCTTTAAACATTTATTCTGTTCCTTAACTTATCCATTCACTTGTCCATTTATTTATTCATAGAGATCATTCAAGCTGGGAAAATAAGTGCTTAAATAATTTATTCATGCGGTATGATAAATCTTCATCTCTTCATCTCCACTGTCACCATGGTCTCTCAGATAGAGATTCCAATCTAGTTTTCTGGCTTCTACTCCTGTAGTTTCTGATCATGTATGTCTGGGTGGGGCTCAAGAATTGGCATTTCTAAGGAGTTCCCAGATACTGCTGATTCTACTGGTCCAGGGATCATGCTTTGAAATCCCTGTTTAAAACCATATAATAACTTACTGTAATAGAATAAAAGCTGAGCTATTCCTGTGATCTGGCCTCTGCTTACCTCTCTGATTTCATCCTCTTCCACTCCCCACTTTTCACTCCACTCCAGCCACTCCAGCCTTCTGTTGGTTTCTCAACTATATCAAAGCTTGCTTAGCCTCAAGGCTTTTGCACATACTATTTCATATACCTGGAATGCTCTGTTCCCAGATGTTTGCATGGATTATTCTTTTATAGAGTTAAGTTTTTGTTTAAATGTCATATCCTCAGGAAGGTATGACACCCACCTAAAGTAATCTTCAATCCCCTACCTCAATCTCCAAACACAGTGATTTTCTGCTACATTAGTCTCTATTATCTCTCTTCATAGTACTTATCATTAGCTTATATTATCTTGTTTATTTTCTTATTTGGTTATTTATCTTATTTACTCTTACATTATTGTGTCTTTGTAAATGCTTCGTACATAGGAGGAACTAACAGTTTTTTGGGGGGAGGGAGGAGTGTGAATAAATTAATACATTGTACCCTAGAGGTA
This sequence comes from Lagenorhynchus albirostris, assembly GCF_949774975.1. Classification (NCBI taxonomy): domain Eukaryota; kingdom Metazoa; phylum Chordata; class Mammalia; order Artiodactyla; family Delphinidae; genus Lagenorhynchus; species Lagenorhynchus albirostris. The sequence continues at coordinate 83,037,695 of NC_083103.1, forward strand.
TGTACACAGAGGTATGTATATAGTGGATAAAAGAGTAAATTATGCTTCGGAAGGGGGTGTAAAATGAGTAATCCCTAGGGTCCATTATAGTTCTAAAATCTATAGTTCTAGTATCCAAAATCCTTCTTTTTATGGCATAAATTATACTCATTTATTTGCATAGTTTTCCATTTATGCTTAATGTTCTGCTACAATGTGTCAGATTGACTTTGTGGTAAATTTTGATTGCTGTGTAAACTCTGCATATGCAGTCTTCTTCCCTCAATCTAAAATGAGAAAAGAGGGCCCTGACTGTTCATCTTTATGTTAGCCTTTCTTTAACTCAAGCTTCTAGGGAATGGACTAGCTTTTGGGGCAGTGTGGGGTGGGAAGAATAGTGAGAAGCAAAAGTGATAAGTAGGAGACAGGCAGTGTTTACCTTAGGAATCAAAAGGAACTCAGGATTGAGGAAAATCTGGTTTATGGTGACAATTTTTTCTGATGTCATTCTTGTCATTATCTTGTGCCCTTCTCTCTGTGCAGCTTTATTGTGTAGTATAGAGCAATGGACTGCGAAAATGTGCTTGGAAGTAGACATACCAGATTTACTAGATTTAAAGTCAGGTTGTGCCTTTGAATGATCATGGGCAGATTACTTAACCTCCCTGAGTCTCAGTTTTCTCATTTTTAAACATGGGAATAATAGCACGGTAGGGGTGATATTTAAATGAAATATTAATGATAATAATGTGGTAAGTCATATAATCAGCTTGGTATACATAGGTAATCAGTATGTTTGTTGAATTATAATTACCACTATTGTATCTGACTCTTTTGCACCTTAATTTTTGTTGATTGTCTTTCCCATTCTCCTCTTGCTGTATCCTTTACCTGTCCTCCTTGAGCCTTTAAAACTCTGCAGTCGGGCTTCCCTGGTGGCGCAGTGGTTGAGAGTCCACCTGCCGATGCAGGGGACACGGGTTCATGCCCCGGTCTGGGAAGATCCCACATGCCGCGGAGCGGCTGGGCCCATGAGCCATGGCCGCTGAGCCTGCGCGTCCAGAGCCTGTGCTCCGCAACGGGAGAGGCCACAACAGTGAGAGGCCTGTGTACCACAAAAAAAAAAAAAAAGAAAAGAAAAGAAAAAGAAAAAACTCTGCAATCATTTGTTTAGCATCAGGAGTTAAATATGCCCAGTTCATGTTCCAGCTACAGCTTTCTTCTTACAGAGAATTTGGATTTTTTAAAATCTAAATTTCTTCCTCCAGAGGGCCTAATCTAACTGCTCTCACTCATGTTTATACTACACCACTCCTACTGGTCTTTAGCTCACAAAAACGGATTGCTATGGTAGGGAAGACAAAGCAGAGATTTCTTTAAAACGATGATTAGAAAATAACATGATCATCTTTCTGAGATGTAATTTTAATTCATTATATATTTTAAACATCAAAGTATAGAAAAATATGTATTCAGTATCATGCCATTCATTTTATACTTTTTGCCAGAATGAGCATCATTGTGCTAATATCGCAGGTAGGACTGCTGCCAAACTCATATTGGTCTGGGACACCAATTCCTATAGTCATCTAAAGGTATATTATTACTCCATTTATCACTGTGAGCTCTATGTTTGTTTTATACAGCCAACCTCTGTTCTCTTTTTATTTTGACAGTTGAATAAGGATTAAGCTAGAATAATTTCAATAGAACGTTAGAAGTGAAATTAGGAGTGTGTTAACCCTGCTTATTCTGGGAAACAAGCTTCAGTGATATTACTTATGCTGTCGTGGTCAGATTTTGTGGCTGTAAATTATTTTATCTAAAAAGTGATGTAGCTTTTTTTGGATATATTTACATATAATATCTATCTTACTGAATAAAAACAAGTTAGATAAAATCTCATAGCTATTGATTGCTCTCTGTTTTTGAGGTAATATACTGGGCACTTCATATCTGTTATTTTATTTAATACTAACAATCTATTTCATAGGATCACTGTATTAAGCTAATTTTTACAGATGAGGAGATTGAGACTGTGAGAAAAAATATTTTGTTTAAGGTCACTCTGATTAAAATGGTGGCGCTTGATTTAAAAATAAACCTGTATTTGTCTGTGTTTAATGACTGTGCTCCCCATTCCACCTTTTACTGAGTGATTCCTGCATTCTAGAAACTGTAGTAAGCATTTTGCTTAACTGGTTTATTGGAGTCTAATCTTACAAACATGAAACCCTTTTACTTTTTTCTCCCCAGTCATTTCAAACATGCTATGATGAGCCCTCTTTGATACTAGGTTGGGCAGATTGCACTGTATTCCAAGTACTTTCAGGGAGTATAAAGTCCACTCCAGACCAATTCAAATCTTCAATCTCATCTCCAATCTTATTCACTGTCCCTCTCTGCCTGGGTTACACCTTGGCCTGAGGAGCTTGGAATGCAATGTAGAGGTGATATCATGTATTATTGACTCCTCTGCTTTAGGCCAATCCTTTCTGATTACTTTCTCTTCTGATGTGTTATATCGGGCATGAATAAAATGGGAAATAGTAGAAGCCTCGTTTACTTCACTGCTGGTTGTAATAATCCTCTCTTGGCTGTGATGCCCTCAGCAAGGTGCATGTACAGGCTCTGCCTTTACTGCTTCAGATGCCTCAGCTTCTGGCTCTGTGAATTTCACTCCACAGTTTTGCTAGTGTAATCCCTGCCCCTGGCTGCAGCCTCTAGATAGGGAAACCAATAGGATGGGACACCACCAGCTCACCTTTCTTTAGTGGTATCTCCATATCACTAAATATGAATTTTCCCATGGGAAACCCATAGTTTTTGCCTTGCCAAATAGTAGGACTGTAGGCCAGTTCCAATTTGGCTCTATTTATTTTCCCGGTTAATAACACTCCCTGGAATCTTCTTCCATTCAGTCAGGTATAGAGGGATGATCAGGAATTCCACCACCTCAGCAGATATTCATGGAGGAATGAGATACCTGAGCCTCAGTCTCTATCAGAGTAGATCCCTCTTTCACCAACTGGTCCTCTGTAGGGAATATTCCCCTTCTCTCTTTTACTTGTGTTTGTGTGTGTGTGTGGGTGGGGGGAGATAACAACAGTGCTCTCCTCCTAGGCCAATAACTCATTCTTCTGATTATTTTCTTTCAAAATTTTCCTGTTCCTTGGCTTATGTATGCTGGTGGTGAGGTGACAATGGCAGTGACTATTTAGTCATTTCTTAAGTTCTGAAGGTGATGTCTGGTCTTCTTGGCTACTCTTTTGAAACGTGGGAGCGTTTGACCTTTATTTTCTGCAGCTTTGGTGCCTTAGCTCTAATTCAGAGGAAACTGGAAAAGTTTCAGTCAACACAGGCATTTTATCTTTAAGTCCTCGTAAGAACTCTAGGAGGTATCTCCATTTCATGAGGGAGGAAAGTTAGACTAACAGAGATTAGATTACTTGCCCAAAGTCTCACAGATAGAAAAAGGTAAGACCATGATTCAAATTCTGTCAGACACCAAATGCTTTATTTGCTTATTTGTTATCCATGCTAATTTCTTGACTGTAATAGAAGTTAAGATGTGTTTACGTTCAACACAGTTAGTGCTAACGCACCGAATTAGCACTGTTAATTATTCTTTTTCTAGACAAATTCATTATAGAAACAAATTACCAGTAGTTATGAAGCACTCAAGTAAAGAAACATTAGCTATACAAACTGATGTATTTTCTGGTTCTTATCATTTATTTTTTTCACACATTGCTTTCTTGTTAATGATTGCTTCCAGTTCCAGGTCCACATTGATTATTCTGATGTTAGTGATGGGTTATGCCAGAAATTATGTCTTAAAGCTTCAGTTGTTTGAAAATATCATTATGCTAAGAGCATAAACACATGCTTTTGTGTATGTATATGAGTGCATTTGCAGAGTCTTTTAAAAACTTCTCCATATACTAATTTTGTTTTCTTCTTAGTTATAGGGATGTAGAAAAGAATTTCTACAATATTTCTAACAGATGCTCCTATGCAGACCATTCCAACAAAGAAGACATTGAAGATGTCTCAGGAATTCTTCAGTGTACTGCTAACGTACTCGGTATAGTAACTATATATTTATAAGGTTGAGAGAGAATGAGTAAGGGGAAGGGGGAAAAGTAAAAAAGAGTAAATGTTTCATTTTCTACCAAAGAGAGATTTGGAGACTATGGTGAATTGAGACCAAGACCTTGTCTTCAAGTGACTTAGTTTCAATACTTCTGATGATGTTTAAATGGAAATTACATGCATGCCATTTAGTTGGAGATTGGAAAACATTACATTCCAGGCAAACTTTTCTAAATATTCATATCTGAGTATTATTAGTCTCCTGTAATCCATATTTCTCTGGCTCTTACTGTCAGTTAAAATTGGGGATCTTCCTCTTTTCTCAAAGTCTATGCTTTATTATTATTTATTCTACTATTTCTGGAATGCCTGGTTGGGGCTGGAGGGTGGCTCACATGTACTCATAGTGGACTCTACAAAGGCAGTGAGGTAGGTCATCTATGGAAGTCTCTGCACCCTGTTTATAGGGGGGTGTCTACCTTGAAAATACTAGTATTTCTGGCAAAGGGCTGTTTTTAGATGTTCCCAACATGTTAAGGGATACTGTTATAAACTGCACTGAATCATGCAGCAGCTATAAAGTACCATAAATGAGATGTCCTATCTTATGATCTGAAGTTCTTGGTGTGTGAGAGGTACATTGTATTATACACAAAGTAGATACCATACCAGGAATATTTTTTGCTCTATTGTCTTACATAGTTTTTTGGGAGAGATACCTCTTTCAATTTTTTTGGAATCTTCTTTTTGCCTCAGAACTCAGACAGAAATCCATGGAGTTTTGGGGAGTGGTGGGGGGGAACAGCAAATCTTAGTCACTGACTCCATACAAAACTCAGAATCACCTCTCTCAGAATCAGATTTTGGAGACTAGGAAAAACTTGTTCCCCTTTCTTTCCCTTTAGGGTAAGTACTTTCCCTGGAGACACCTGAGTTCCTCCTACAAACAGATTCCAGGTGACCTCAATGCATGAGTTTACCAGATTTTTCTAAACATATCTGACTCCCAGAGGCAGACCTGGCTTTAACACTCAAGCTGGAACTCCAGCTAGACATTGACTACATTTTCTTCCTAGGTAACTTTTTTAAGCATAAAATATTATAATAAGAACATGGACCTTTTGTGAGGGGAGGCATATAGATGTAAGTGGTTTGTCTAAGACAATAATGGGCAGTGAAAAGATGTACTTACCTCAATCTTAGTACAACTGCATGGATGTCATACTACACAAGTCAACATTATTGGAGAAGATAAGGGGTGAGAGTAAAGGTGGGGTGGGGTTGGGCATTACCCAAGAACTGTTTATAGTTTTCTGATTTTGTATTTCCCAGGACTCTCTCATAAGTGATATCTATTTCTTTTGACGCATTGTGATTTTTGAAAAGGTGAGGTGAGATCATGTTCCACTAAGACGGATGTATCAGAATCTTGGCCAAGGGATTTTTAATATATTGAAAAACTTCTCTTTAATTACTAGTTTTCTAAATGATTCCCTGCCCCTCACATCTCCTTTCCTTTCCTTATGCTGCCTACTTTGAGAATCGCTGAGTTAGAGGGAGTAAGAGGTGTACAAGTTGATGAATATGTAAGAAGTACTAAAGACTTTTTCTGAACTGTGACTTGAAAATAAGTGTACACAATTCCTACAAGAAACTCTAGGTCAGACAATTTGATATAGTAAACACCAGGTGATACTGTTGGCCCAGCATAGCTTAGTTGATAGATTAAGTTAGTGAGTGAAAAGAAGAGCAGGCAGTATGCTACCTGATGGTATTAGGGAAAGAGTAGTTTTTAAATAAGTACTTATAATTTAGAAGGGGACTGTATAACAGGGTTTAGATTTCCATAAATATTAAATTTTTCTGGAAAACAGATATTAGGTCTAATTTTTTTCCCTGTAAATAATGATGGATTTTTCTCAAAATGTAAAAAGCACAATCTTGTAAATGACTGCCTCCTGTTCACAAGACGCTGGCATGTATCCAACAGGTGATTATGTGCCTAGGACGTAGCTGTTCTCTTAATTTATGTCCTATCATAATTCTTGAAATATAGACTGAGGACAAAGGTGACAGCTTACAATGTAAGCTTTATTTTTATTTTTAACAAGTCACTGAAGTATGATTAATCTTGGTTTGCTTAGATCTCACCTTTTACAAAGAATTACATTTAAAGTCTCTGTGCAATCATTTATGCAAATGCAAAAATTGATTAACTCTGAAAAGAAAAACACCGTAAAGAAAGAGGACCTGTTCTGAGTTGGGGAGTTTAGCATGGAGAAATAGAGTTTCAACGAGTTTAAGGAAAATGTTGATGCCTGGAAGCCCTGTCTGTGGATGCCAGAGGGCAGTTTTCCAACTCTATGATTTATATTTACCAGCTTTGGGTGGTGTGGTTAGAATATTGGTGGATTGGATTTGAGGGATACATATTTCTCTCACCTTCTTAACATATTACAAGGTTATAGTAAAGACTAGAATTGTGTTTGTTCACTCATCCGAATATTATTTATATTTCACCTATCATCAAAAAATATTTAAAGTCATAGGTCAGAAAATATGATCAGAGTAACAAATTTTTCTCCTTTCAAAATGACCATCTCTATCTACTTAGTATAAACTCTAGGTAGTTTGATCGTTTACCAGCTCTGCAGGTTGAAGTTTGAGTTAAGTGGTTGGCATGGAATAAAAAGAGAAACCTGAAGAGAAGGAGAAAGCTTGTTGCAGAAGACCAGTCATGCTTCTGTCATGCATTTGTTCCATTGCCTCTTCCTTAGGACTCCCTGGAAACATGTGCACATTACAGAGTGGTTTATGCCCTCTGTAGTAATGGTAAAGAACTATTTCTAGACATCAACATTTTTGTCATTGATTTTCTTTTGTTGGCTTAGAAACCAGTTGTTATATTGTCTCATTATTTACAAATTAGGGATATTAAGTACAGATTATTCCTTATTTTGGTGCTCTGACATTCACTGTGATAATGCAGTACAGTACTCTAAGGAGGTTTCTAAACTCTGGAAAAAAGGATATACAAAGAGAGATAGTTGTGAACAATGCCCTCCCTACTGGAGGCTTTTAGTGTTAAACGTACTGCTTTATTTAGTACATCTTGTGCATACCAAAATGATCTTCTAATTTTAGTTGTTTGAAAACTGTAAGCCTTTTCCAGGCATAATCTGCAAAGCTCATTTTTAGCTCCAATTAAGTAAAAATATGTGTTTATAGTCTTATGAGGTACAGCATTGAGTATTTTCTTGGAAATTGTAACAGTTGATTGGTACAATGAAGCATCTATGCTAAAGCATTAAAGGGTGTATACTGTGTTTTCTGCTGAAGTGTTGCCACCTGATCCTGTATCTTGGATTTAGGTAATGTTGGGGAAAGGAAGACAGAATTGAATAGGGAGACTTAAGGGAGAAGGATGATATATTGCTTAGCTCCCTTTGCGTAATACAATTTAAAATAAATGAGGATTATGACGATTTCAGTTTTAACAGGTTTTGATACTGTTAAAGGGGTTGTGGGTGTTTCATCAAAAGCCATAAGATATAGATGGTGTAGGATAAAATCATTCCACAGTAGGACAGAAATCATATAGAAATGAGAGATCTAAGGTAATTCATCTACTGATGAATTATAGCAAACAGAGGTTTACTATTTTAATAAGCGTCAGTTATTTACTAAGTATTAACAAAGTATAGTTTTATACTGCCTTGGCTAAAGTGCATTTTCTCTCAAAATAATTGGTGAAGGACATGAATTGTGAAAAAATATTCATTAAAGTTTTTTTCTGTTTTAAAGGTCTTCTGTTAGAGTGGGGCTTTATTGTCTCCAGAAAGTCAGCATTTAAAGTCAGTGTCAGAGTAATGTTTTCATAGGATTATTTGTTGGGAAAATGCTAGTGAGGAGAATGGAGTGGATGACCTTTGGTGCATATACCTCACAATATTTTTGTGAAATACTGTGAAACCTGAGCTCCCTATAAAGTGCCACTGATTCCAGAATCATTAGCTGGTATGGAACTTTTTGTTGCCACTTGTTTTTATATAAGCAATAGTTTATTGCTTACATGTTGACTTGTATGTACTTTTCTGCTTTTATTGTGATTTTGAATGTGCACTTGACAGCCTTGTAATTGGCCATAAAACTGTGAAGAGTTAGTTAGCCTTACTTTAGGGTTAAGGTTACCTGAGGGTTTCCTTAGAATAACTCTAAAACATGTAATTGTTTAGTGAATTAGAATATATTTAACATATTTAGCATATTGGAGAACTAGTTGGCACAAAAACCACTTATTTTTATAGATGAATTAATATTGATAGCAATAAATAAATTCTGCCAATATAGTTCTATTTTGGGGGAGACAAATGGTGTTTTATTTATTTTTTTATTGAAGTATAGTTGAGTTACAATGTTGTGTTAATTACTGCTGTACAGCAAAGTGATTCAGTCATACATATACGTATATTCTTTTTTTAACATTCTTTTCCATTATGGTTTATCATAGGATATTTAACATAGTTCAATATAGTTCTTATTACTGTAACTTGGTAACGGATCAGTTTTCTCTTTCATTAAAAGTAAATTAAAAGTAAATAGTGTCAGTATTTTAATGAGATGAATTGGAGTTAGGGTGGCTGGAAGGGAACTGATTTATTAACTGATTTAATAATGATATTATAATGTAGTAATTTAGAGCAAAAACTAGAGCCAGATTACTTAGTTATGAAAACATACTTACTCACTGTATGAACTGGAATAAGTTACTTAATTTTTCCATACTAGATATTTCTCATTTGTAAAATGGGGATAATATAATTACATACCTTCTAGAGTTGTTAGGAAGATTAAATAAGTTAATTTATATAAAGTACTTACAGCAGCCTGATAAATAACAAATGCTGAAGTGTTTGCTCCTATTATTGAATATTCACAAAATAATGTTTGCATCAGAACTGGGAGGTCAATATTCTCCCTTTTATAGATGAAGAAACATATTTTGATACAGTAACTTGTTAAGTTCCTTTGTCAGTGCTGACAAGCCACAAAAGCAGGATTTAAAACCAGGTCAGTCTGACTCCAAACCTTTCCCTGCTTCATGCTGCCTTCAAGGGTCATTGGACTAAGACTGACTTTACATCACACCTTCAATGCTAATTACACAAGTCTTTCTAGTTCTCTGAATTATGAAAGTTGTCATTGTATTGCATTTTACTTAGTTCATTACTACTTGAAAGTGTACTAGGGAAACTTGCTTGCATAAGGATAGTATCAAAAAAGTTTGGTTATTTATCATTGGTATTAAGGAGAATGCAGTTTCCTTGTAATCTGAATCATTTACAGGTTAGATTTTTTTTTTCAGATTTCAGATGTTGACAGTGCAAATTAAGGGTGACAGTGTTTGGCTCATGACACAAACATGGTTTCATAGTTATGCTGTAGTAAACCCTATGCCAGTTCTGTTGGCCACAAGATTTCAAGCTGATTTGGTGGCTTAATTTAATATGTTAGATGTCATTGGCCTAGCACAAACCTTGCAAAAGGCTGTATTTATAATGCCATTGATTTTTTTTTAATGGTTAAGCTTAGGAATATTGTCAAAGTATCTCATTTAGGAATTTAATAATTTAGGCATTATTAAATTTAGGAATTTAATAATTATAAAATTATTAAATAGGAATTTAATAATGCCTAAATTATTAAATTTAGGAATTTAATAATTCCTAGTAGAGAATTGAGTAGTTATTCTATGTAAATTAAAAATAACTTCTTTTTTCTACTCTCTGCTTGAATACTTTTTTCTGAAGTGATTAGATGTAGTAGGTAGGCCTGAAAAGGAATGAGACTGCTGAGTGTCTCACTGCCTCCAATATGTGTAAAATTATAAAACATTTAAATAAAAACTGATCCTTAAATTATGCAGACCAGCTTTAGAAGATACAAGTATATTGAGAAGAAATGTAGAGGGCTTTCTTTACTCCCCTAGATATTTTTTTCTCTTGGGAGCATTTTCTTCTGAATCTTATAACAAGCCTTTTCCCATTTATCCTGCTAAATTTCTCCACACTAAGCTTCTCTTCTTTACTGAAAAAACATGACAGTTTTTCTTTCTTATTTTTTTGATCTTCTTTGTCTATATCTAATGTGTTATTGCCCTATCACTAGCAGCTTTCTGTCCTGGACCTCTTCTTTATGTGGGAGAGCAACCTCTCACATCCTAAATTCTTCAGACTGCCTGTTGTTCTCTTTTCTGAATTTTTTAGTAGGTAGGTTTTTACTTTTCTTTTCCCTTTAAGTTTTTAAAAAATAAACTTTTAATTTTAGTATAGTTTCAGATTTACAGAAAAGGTGTGAAGATAGTAGAAGGTTCTCATACATTCCACACCTATTTCCCCTATTATTGACAGCTTACAGTAATATGGTACTTTGGTCCCAATTAATGAACCAGTATTGATACATTATTATTAACTAAATTTCAAGCTTTATTTAGATATCTTTAGTTGTTACCTGTCCTTTTTCTGTTCCAGCATCCCACTCAGGATATATTACATTTAGTTGTTAGGTCTCCTTAGACTCCTCTTGGCTGTGACAGTTTTTCAGTCTTTCCTTGTATTTGATGACCTTGATGGTTTTGAAGAGTACTAGTCAGCTTGCTTTCAGTTGTCTGCTGTGTACTTTGACATATGTCCATCATTATTGTGTGTGTGTTTTGAGCACTTCCCTACTATCTTGTATTATAAGATGCTCCAGACTCATCTTGTATATTTTCTGCCTCAGTCATTTCTCAAAGTCATTTCTTAAAGGAGTCTCAATGGAGTCCTGATTCCTTTTGTTGGAGAATGGTGTTGGAAACCAAAATCTGGGTACTCGGTGTACTCATTGCTATTGGGGTGTTGCTGCTTCTAGGCTCTCTCAGTTGACAGAGCAAGGAAATATATATGTGTATATTAACTGCTATATATATATATATGCCTGTCTATAAATATTTCTGTATTTATGTATTATGCTAAATATGAGTTCATACTGATGTCTTCAACTCTAACCCATTATCGTATGGATCATTCTGACCTTTCCCCCTTGCTTACTGTAACCTCCTACTCCAGCAGTGAGAAACTTTGTTCTGTTTAGCCATTGGCTACATAATTGTTCAATTGCAGTGTAGGAGTATAGTTGTTTCAGAATTGTTATTACATGCTCCTATGGGAAATGATTTTTATCAACTAGAGTAGTGTTTGTGTGCAATTTCAGAGTATGGATTTATGTATGAAGTTTTACAGACTCCACTCATTTCCAAGGTTATTTAGGTCAGCACCTTTCTACTCTACTACCTTCAGTGTTGTTTTTTTTTGCACTTGTAAAAAAGTTTGTAATACAGTTATATTCTTTGTGTGACTTGATAGCTAATTCATTCCATTCTGGGATCTTACATTCCATTTCTGGGATATACATATGTATATATATAAATATATTTATATACAAATACATATATAAATTTTTTTCTATATATATTTAAAATTTGTATACTGTAAAGTTCACTTTTTGTGCTGTATAATTCTATGAGTTTGATAAGTGCATAGTGTCATGTATCCACCATTATAATATCATATGAAATACTTTTACTGCCTTAAAATTCCTCTGTACTTCACCTTTTTAACCCTACCTCTTTTCCCCCAACAAATCCCTAGAAAATACTAATCTGTTTGACACTCTATAGCTTTGCCTTTTCCAGAATGTTATATAAGTGGAATTATAATAGCATGTAGCTTTTTCACACTTTTTCTGTTTTTTTTGTTTGTTTTTTTGCTTAGCAGTGTGCATTTAGGTTTAGTACATATTTTTGTGTGGTTTGATAGCTCATTCCTTTTTTCTCTCTGAATAGTATTCCATCATAATAATGTACTACAGTTTGCTTATCCATTCACCTATTGAAAGACAGCTGGTTACTTCTGTTTTTGGTGATTATGGATAAAACTGCTATAAACATACACCTGCAGATTTTTATGTAGACATGTTTTTGAATCAGTTAGGTAAGCACCTAGGAGTGTGATTGCTGCACTTTGTTTAGCTTTGTAAGAAACTACCAAAATGTCTTCTAAAATGGCTGTTATCACTTATTCCTCATTCTCTCCAGAAACTGGTTTGTCAGATTGTTTTGATTTTAGTCATTCTAATAGATGTGCCTTTTCCCTTGAAGTTTTAATAAACAAAAACAGCACCTGCTATCTCCTTATAATTTCAACATATACAAACTATAGTTAAGAATATTGTTTTCCTGTTTTGTCATTATGAGTGCTTTTCCAAGATTTTATGACTGATTTAGAAACTGTTTAAAAAATTATTTCTGGTATGATTAAAAATCATACCAGAAATTATCCATGGTGCTAACAGGCAGAATATTTCTCTTTGATTTGGTAAAAATAAGCCCCTGGAATGGAGTCAGCCACTGTTATATAGTAGAAAATGAAATATTTTATGTGTTTAGGTATAACTTCTAAGTGATATAACTTATCCTATTTATTGAAGATGTTCAAAATATCAGTCTTTGTTAATATGCTTATGCTCCCCTCATCTTCAGATTAATGTGGTTTGAATTCCTTTCAACACTATCAATGGCCAGTGAGTCAAACTCGCTTAAAGAAACCTTCTTTTACTCAGTTCATTTTCATAAGCAGGTTTTGTAAGCCTCTTAAACAATCTCCCATTGCTCTTTTCTCAGGAAACAGTATAATTTCCACTTAATATCTGCAAAATTCCTAACATGGAAAAATTACCTGTGACTTAGAAGAAATGAAAGCACAGTTAGGTCAGCCTTTTTACATGGGCTTGTGGGGAAGGCAGGAAGACTATGAGGCTGTGATGTAAGAGTCTGCTGCAATACTTATTGACCTCTCTACTGCTTCTATTACCAAAGAATAATTTTTGTTTTTTCTCTCAGTTAGCAAGAAGTTTATTCTTTCCTTACTATGTGAGAAAGATGATGTGGGCCCATACCACTTCCTATGTGAAACTCATAGGTCATTTTTTTACCATCTCTTGGAACAAATTCATAGTGATTTGGCATATTTAATTTTTAAATTTAAATACCATATGTTTGTGTTCACTCCTTTTGAATCTTTTAGCTCAAATGAACACACCACCTTCTCTCCTCCCCTCTCTTTTCCCTTTTTATTTTATGCCTTTTATTCATTAAATTAATTATTTTTATCTTAGGTCTACTTTTTGTTTTTTGGTCCTTTATATTCTCTGATTTTATTGCTCTTTGCTACAAATCTCTAACTTTGACTGGGCTATAAATTTTAATAACTAGTTAATTATCTTGAAAATTAATGAAAATTTTAAGTAAGATTAGAGTTAAATTCAAATATCCTAGGTTCTATGCTAGATGAGTTTTCATTCTTATTAACTTTGGGTTTAGATGTTCAGTCAATTTTAAGTGTTTTGACAGCATTTCTATCACCATTTATTTAAATTAATTTGATGAACAGAACTTTATGAGTCAGAATAAAGATGTTATTCAAATTAAGGCTTGTTATATGATGTATTCCCTTTATTATCTCACAGTCTATTTTCAAAAACAAAAATATGGATCTTTGTATTTGTTTTTTATGAGCCTGTTCTGTTAAAAATTCTCATATGTTTTATTTTCCATTTGGGGAGCTATGATTATGTATTGTGGATGATTTTTATAGGTGTTTTGGAGTTCTCTTTCCCTATTTCTGTTACCCATAATGGTAGGTAGTTAAAGTGAGATAAGAGATTCATTTCAAATGTAGTATGATTGAGCCCAAACTTCCAATTCCTGGCCTATCCTGCTTTTCAACCAAGTCTGATCTTAACTTTACAATAAGAAATGGTAATTTTCCTTTGTGAAGAAAGGAGATGTAGATTTGGAAATATTAGTCAGAATTTTTCCCTGTGATACATGTGAATTTTATTGTAGCATTTGTGGGCAGCTTCTATATTCTTTTTTTTTTTTTTTTTGCGGTATGCGGGCCTCTCACTGCTGTGGCCCCTCCTGTTGCGGAGCACAGGCTCCAGATGCGCAGGCTCAGCGGCCATGGCTCAGTGGCCAAGCCGCTCCGCGGCATGTGGGATCTTCCCAGATTGGGGCACGAACCCGTGTCCCCTGCATCCGCAGGCAGACTCTCAAGCACTGCACCACCAGGGAAGCCCAGCTTCTATATTCTTATTCCCCATTGTTGTGGTCCAGACTTGGTTGGAGTAGATTGTTGGGAGATAGAGAATGATCGGAGATATGAAGGATTGAGCTTCACTTCCCATGTAGAAAAGAGGAGTCAGAAGAACCAGCTGTGAGTCCCCACAGAAGAGATGAATCATTGATGGTATGAGATAGAATGTTATTTGATGTAAGTGGAGTGTTTTTGATAGATGTGAAAAGAAACCAGTGGAGCACATATAGCAACCAGTTGAAGAAAAAAACACGTGTGATATTCATAAGCAAGGATGCTGAAATAATTCCTGACTCATACATACTGGTCAGGATTGAACATTTTCCAGAGCTACACGAGGAAAAAAGGAAGAAAATCCAACTCTGAATATATGTATATTTATTTTAACATTTATGAATTTATGCTTTTGCCCTTCCTAGAGAGATATCTTTTGTATTATTGCTTTGAATTCTAATCCCAGAAGTAATTGTTTCTACTCCAGACTCTAGAAGAGTAGATTCCACTAGTGATTGTACAGTAGGATCATCTGGAGAAATTTTTAAAAACAGGCTTGTAAACACTATATCCAAATATTCTGATTCATCATATCTAGCATGGGGACTGAAAACTTGTATGTTAAAGATAAGTTCCCCAGGGGGAATGACCGAGATCCTGAGCTTTCCTCCTTCCATGGGCACACCAAAATTACAACCATTTAATGAGCACTATTGATAAGAAAGACAAGAGACTAGTAGAAAAGATCTTGTACAATTAAAGATGTAAAGAAGGAACCACAACATGATGGGCAGTAGGGGCTAAGATGCAGTATAGACAAGACCCATACCCCTTAGTGGGTGACCCACAAATGGGAGGATAATTACAATTGTAAAGTTTCTTCCCAAAGACTGAGGGGTCCAAGCCCTACATTGGACTCCCCAGTCTTGGGGGTCCTGTACCAGGAAGACAAGTCTCAGAATGTTTGGCTTTGAAGGCCAGCTGGGCTTACTTTCAGAAGACACACAAGGCTGTGGGAAATAGAGACTCCACTCTTAAATGGTGCACACAAAATCTCACATGCTCTGCGACCCAGGGCAGAAGCAGTTATTTGAAAGGAGCCTGGGTCAGACACACCTGCTGATCTTGGGGAGTCTCCTAAAGAGGCAAGAGGAAACTGGAACTCACCCTGGGGACATATTGACGTCAGCCATTTTGGGGAGCTTATTCTACCATGAGGACACTGGTGCTGGCAAGTGCCATTTTGGAATCCTTCCTATAGATTATTAGCACTGGGAACTGGCCTTGCCCACTAGCCTGTTAGTGCCAGTACTGGGATCCTCAAGCTAAGTAGCTACCTTGACAGGAACTCAACCCCAGACTCCCTGTACCCACAGCCACCCTGGGACCCTGTCCACTAATGGGCCCAAGACCTGCCCCTGCATACCAGTGCACTGACACTAACCCTAAAGTAATCAATCACCAGTGGGCTGACACCAGCTTTGGGCTCCATGGACCCTACAGTCAGCTGTGTCAGGGATCAGCCCCACCCGTCAGCAGGCTGACACTATATCTTGGAACCCCGTCCCCACAACCACCCTTGCCAGATGTGGCTCAGCCCACCAGTTGACCAGCACCAGCCCTGGGACCATCTGGGGCTCTGCGGCCAGTCACCTTGTGACCCAGCCACACCTGCCAGTGGCCAGCAGCCTCTGTACAAGGCAGGGCCTGACAAACAACCCAACTGAGGGCTAGCCATGCCTACCAGACTTGCCCATAGCAGTCAGCCTGCTACAACAGAAGGACCTATGCAGCCAACATAGGGGATACCCTAGAACCTATAGCTCTGGTGACCAGGAAGGAGTGCACTGCTGGAATGCGTAGGACTTCTCCTACAAAAGGTCACTTCTTCAAGGTCAGGAAATGTAACAACCTACCAAATACACAGAAATAAGAACAGCAATTTAGGCAAAATAAGGCAAGAGAGGAGTATGTTCCAAATGAAAGAATAAGATAAAACCTCAGAAGAGGAACTAAGTGGAGTGAAGATAAGCAATCTACCTGATAAAGATTTCAAGGTTATGATTGTAAAGATGCTCAAAGAATTCTGGAGAAGACTGGATGAACAGAGTGAGAAGTTAGAAGTTTATAACAGAGTTAGAAAATATAAAGAACCAAGCAGAGCTGCAGAATACAATAACTGAAATAAAAAATACACTAGAAGGAATCAAGAATAGATTAGGCGATACAGAGGAACAGATCAGCGAGCTGGAAGACAGAGTAGTAGAAATCACTGAAGCTGAACAGAAAAAAGAAAAAAAGAATACAAAGAAATAAGGAAGTTTGAGAGATTTCTGGGACTACATCAATAGTATTATTTGCATTATAGGGGTCCCATAAAGAGAAGAGAGAGGGAAAGAGTCAGAGAACATATTTGAAGACATAATGGCTGAAAATTTCCCTAACCTGAGAAAGGAAATATCCAGGCCCAGGAAGCACAGAGTATCCTAAACTGGATCAACCCAAAAAGGGTTACAGCAAGTTAGGCAAAAAGAACATTTTAATTACAGTGTGTCTCGGTGTGTTCCAAAAAGTTAAAATGTTAAAATGGCAAAAATTAAAGATGAGAGAATATTAAAAGCATCAAGGGAAAAGCAAAATGTTAGGTGTAAGGGAACTCTCATAAGGAAATCATCTAACTTTTCCACAGAAACTCTGCAGGCCAGAAAGGAGTGACTTGATATATTCAAAGGGATGAAAGAGAAACACCTCCAACCAAGAATACTCCACCTGTCAAGGCTTTCATTCAGATTTAATGGAGAGATCAAATGTTTTACAGATAAGCAAAAGCTAAAATAATTCAGCACCATCAAATCAGCCTTACAAGAAATGTTAAAAGGACTTCTCTACATAAAAAAGAAAAGGCCAGCTCTCCAGGGTGGGTTCTGGCTCTCACGTGTGCTCGGTGGCAGCCTCCCTCTCACTAGCCCGTGGGACCCAGTTGAGTGGAGCTGTGGGCGGCTCTGGCCTGAACATGAGCACTGCTGTACAATGTGTCCCTGCCTCCACTGCTGCAGTTGATGTTGCCGCTGCCGCAGGCCAGGAGGAGTCAAGGTGCTGGGCGACCCCACCTGGGCCTCGCATTCTATCACATGGGACAGTATGCACCTTAAGATTCTGAAGAAAAGGCACAAGAAATGTTTAGAAATAAATTGTGAGGGAAACCATGCCATCATCAGGACACTGGCTCTGGGATGTCAAACATCATCCTCTCCTGACTGAAAATGACAACTACGACTTTTCATCCTCCTATAGTTCATCTGTGACAGCAGTGGCATGATCTGCACCATCATGATGTGGCTTCTGGTTATGTACTTGGACTTCATGGTGATGTTAGTTGTGCTGCTGCCTTCTAAAGACTTCTGGTACTCTGTGGTCAACAGGGTCGTTTTTATCTGCCTGGTGATGCTTGCCCTGTCATCTTACCTGAGGACTATGCTCACCGGCCCTGGAGCAGTACCTAAAGGCAATGCTATTAAAGAATACATGGAGAGTTTGCAGCTGAAGCCTGCAAACTGAAGAGTTTGCAGAAGAAGTGATCTACAAGTACCCCAAGTGCTGCTGTATCAAGCCTGAGCACACCCACAACTGCAGTATTTGCAAAAGATATATTTGAAAAATGGATCATCCCTGCCATGGCTGAACAATTGTGTTGGAGAAAAGAATCAGAGATTTTTTTGTGCTCTTCACTATGTACTTCGTGCTGGCGTTCATGCACACACTTGTGCTCTGAGGGCTGCAGTTCATCCCCTGCATCCAAGAGCAGTGGACTGAATGCAGTGATTGTTCATCTGTAGTCACTGTAATTCTGTTGATCTTCCTGTGGGTCTGCTGTTTTTCAGTTTCACTGCAGTGATGTTTGGCACTCAGATCCACTCCGTATGCAATGATGAAATGGAGGTTGAGAGGCTGAAGAGTAAGAAGCCTGAGTGGGAGCAGAGGCTGCAGTGGGAAGGGATGAAGTCAGTCTTTGGGAGGCTCCCCCTTGCTGCTCTGGATGAACCCCTTCGTTGACTTCTGATTCAGGTGACTGCAGATAATACTCAGAAAAAGGGGCCCAAGTTCTCTACATGAGGCCCTCTCATCATGCTACAACTTGTTAATGGACTTTATTTATTTGGGGTCAGAAATGGTATCAACAGCTCATTTGTGACCAATAGGGCAAATGGAACCTACACAAACCAGGTGTTACAGCAAGCAGAATTTATATATTTATTGTCACAGATAGGGATTTCCCACACTGGGAAAATCTGGGTGGCACTCTGACCAGTGTCATCGTCCAGTAACGAAGGAGTATGGCCACATGAAGAAGCCAAATGTTATTATCTTCCTGTACAGTAAGGAGTTTTGTTAACATACTTGGCATTTTCTAAGAAGGTGTGTGGGGTATTACAAGGGTTATTAAAATTCTGTGTGCCAGAAAAAACAAACAGTCAAACAAACAAAAGGAAAAGAAAAGGCCACAACTAGAAACATGAAAATTACAAAAGGACAAATCTAATTGGTAAAGGCAAATATACATAAAGGTAGTAAATCAACCATGTATAAAGCTAGTAGGAAGGTTAAAAGACAAAAGGAGTAAAATCATCTATATCCACAATAAGTGGTTAAGAGATAAACAAAATGAAATGATGTAAAATATGCTGTCCAAAACAGCAGATGTGGTAGTGGAGAGTAAAAATGCAGGGTTGTTAAAATGGACTTAAGAGATCAACAACCTAGAATTATCTATCTATCATCTATCAACTATCTATCTATCTATCTATTTATCTATCATCTATCCCTGTCTATCTGTCTATCTATCTATCATCTATCCCTATCTATCTGTCTATCTATCATCTATTTATTTATCTATCATCTATCTATCTGTTTATCTACTTATCTATCATCTATCCCTATCTATCTATCTGTCTTTCTATCTACCTATCATATATCCCTATCTATCTGTCTATCTATCTATCTATCTATCTATCTATCTATCTATCTATCTGTCTTTCTGTTTGTCTATCTATCTGTTTCATGGTAACCACAAGCCAAAAATCTATAATAAATACACACAAAAAGGAGAAAGGAATCCAAATATAATATTAAAGATAGTCATCAAACCACAAGGGAAGTGAACAAAAGAAGATGAAAGAAAGGAAAAATAACTATAAAAACAGCCCCAAAACAATTAACCAAATGCAGTAACTACATACCTATCAATACTATTTCAAATGTAAATGGACTAAATGATACAATTAAAAGACAGAGTGGCTGAATGGATAAAAAACAAGGCTTATCAATATGCTGCCTATAAGAGACTCATTTCAGAGCTACAGAACACACTGAATGCAAGAGTATAGCAAAAGGTATTCCATGCAAATGGAAACAAATAAATAAAAATTTTGTATAACAACACAAAAGACCCAGAATAGCCAAAACAAACTTGAGAAAGAACAAAGCTATAGGTATCATACTCACTCTCTGATTTCAAACTATACTACAAAGCTACAGTCATCAAAGCAGTATGGTACTTGCACAAAGCAGATACATAGATCAATGGAACATAATAGACAGCCCAGAAATGCACCCACACTTACATGAGCAATTAATCTATGACAAAGGAGGCAAAAATATACAATGAGAAAAAGACAGCCTCTTTAATAACTGGTGTTGGGAAAACAGGACAGCTATGTTCAAAAAATCAAACTGGACTACTCTCTCATACTGTGCACAAAAGTCAACTCATAATGTAGTAAAGACTAAAATTTAAGGCTTGAAAACATAAAACTTCTAGAAGAAAACATAGGCAGTATGTGCTTTGACATCAGTCTTAATATTTTTTTGGATATGTCTCCTTAGGCAAGGGAAACAAAAGCATAAATAAATAAATGGGGCTACATCAAACAAAAAGCATTTTCACAGCAAAGGAAACTATCAACAAAACAAAAAAGCCATGTACTGAATGGGAAAAGATCTTTGCAAATGATATATCTGATAAGGGGTTAAAATCCAAAATATGCAAAGAACTTATACAATTCAACATCAAACAAACATTAAAAATGGGCAGAGGATATATATAGGCATTTTTCCAAAGAAGACATATGGATGGCCAACTGGCACATGAAAAGATGCTCAACATCACTATCATCATCAGGGAAATGCAAATCCAAACAACAATGAGATATCACCTCACACCTGTCAAAATGGCTATTCTCAAATAGAAAACAAATAACAATTGTTGCTGAGGATGTGGAGGAAAGGGAACCCTTGTTCTCTGTTGTTGGGAATGTAAACTCTTGTGGCCACTATGGAAAACAGTATGGAGAGTCCTCAAAAAATTAAAAACAGAACTACTGTATGATTCAGCAATATATCCAAAGAAAAAATATATCCAAAGGAAAAAAAAACAGTACTTAAAAATATATTAAAAATATATATGCACCCCTATATTTATTGAAGTATTCTCCACGATAGTATTGTCCATCAATAGATGAATAAAGATGCAAGATACACACACACACACACACACACACACACACACACACAGTGGACTATCACTCAGCCATAAAGAAGAATGAAATCTTGCCATTTCCAATAACACGGTTGGACCTAGGGATATTATGCTAAGTGAAATGAGTCCGACAGAGAAAGATAAATAATGTATGATATTACTTATATGTGGAATCTGAAAAACAAAACAAACAAACATAAAATAAAAACAGAGTTATAGATACAAAGAACTAACAGATGGTTGCCAGAGATGGTGTGGGGAGGAAAGAAATAGATGAGGGAGATTGAGAGGTACAAACTTCTAGTTACAAAATAGATGTGTCATAGGTATGAAATATACAGTGTGGGGAATATAGTTAATAACTATGTAATTCCTATGTTCGGTGACATATCATAGCTAGATTTAATGCAGTGATCATTTTGAAATATATAGAAATATTGAATCACTATCTTGCATAACAGAAACTAACATAGTGTTGTAGGTCAATTATACTTCTAACTCAAACTCATAGGAAAAAAAGATCAGATTTGTGGATCAGACCAGAGGCGGGGGTTTGTAGGAGAGTGAGTTGGATGAAGATGGTAAAAAAGTACATATTTCTAGTTATAAGATAAATAAGTACTAGGGATGTAATGTACAACATGATCATTATAATTAATACTGCTATATGTTATACATGAAAGAATTCTCATCACAAGGAAAAATTTCTTTTCTCTGTATCTTTAATTTTGTATCTGTGTGAGATAATGGATGTTCACTAAACTTATTGTGATAATCATTTCATGATGTATGTAAGTCA
The DNA here is from genome assembly GCF_949774975.1 of Lagenorhynchus albirostris. Classification (NCBI taxonomy): domain Eukaryota; kingdom Metazoa; phylum Chordata; class Mammalia; order Artiodactyla; family Delphinidae; genus Lagenorhynchus; species Lagenorhynchus albirostris. Next base: position 83,059,290 of record NC_083103.1, read on the forward strand.
AATTATTATGCTGTACACCTTAAGCTTATACAGTGCTGTGTGTCAATTATATCTCAATAAAACTGGAAGAACAAAAAGCTCCCCTGATAGTTCTGGCATGCAGCCATAACTTGACACCTTAACTCCAAGGCTAACCCTGCTCTTTGGCAAGGATGCCTAGTAAGCTCTAGTTCTTAGAGAGTTTAGTACCAAGTTATACTTTCTGGTACTAGAGGTTCTAGAATCTGGGTTTATCTCTCTGTCTTATTTCTGAGAGGGGGTTGCTTCCTTGTACACCACTCAGTTCTTTTCACTTATTCTGTTTCTTTTCAGGACTTTTAGTTCTGCTTCTGATCTCTAAACAGGAACTGGAGCCCTGCTTCCACTCATTGCCCTTTGTCTTCTGGCTGCAGGTTTAATGCCTCCTGCTAGACGCCATGTGCTCTAGTGATGCCTTCCCCCTCCCCCCCGTCCCCCATCTCTTTATCTCTTTGCCAAGTCTCCTTAATGCTGAGGAATGCTGGCTTAGACTGCCACTGTCTGTACCACACATTTATGACATCATATTTTTTTCTGATTTTCTCCTGTCTTTGCATAAGTGGGCATACTAGTTCTGGGTCAGTCCCTCACTTTCTTCATCCTATGTCATTAACTTTGCACAGATGTATGGTAGGTTGTTCTTCAGCGAATGTCAGAAAGAGTGGGTCACACATAGTTTTAGTAAAATGCTGGCTTTAGTAACATTTTTCTCTCCACCACTACTTGGACCAGAAATCCCATTAATCACCAGAGGACAAACTTAGCCTAGGTGGGGAAATATAAATAGAGTGGGCAATAGAGTGAGTTTGCAGCTGCTCTGGGAAAGGGAAGTTTTTACTTGTCTGTGAGCTTTCATAAAACAAGAGATCAAGAGGGATTTCAGCCAGAGATCAAGCATAGCGGTGACAAATGAGCCTGATTTTTGTGAGTTACTCCACTGAGTGATTAGTGCATAAAAAAATTTTGACTGAAAATACCTGATTGTTATCTTTTTTCTACTTTTTGTTCTGTTTTTCCTGATTCTTTGTACTTCCTAAAACATTCTGACACCTCTTTTTCCTCTTCATTCACTTTTAGTATTTAGGACTGTTTTTTATTTACCTTTGTTTTTGTTTTCATACCCTTTCTTTTTCTTTATTTGGATACTCAATCCTTCATATTAATAAAAAGGAAGATGCAAATCTGCCAAGCATTTAGAAGTTTGCTTCCTTTAATTTGTCATTAGTTTTCTGCTTTTGTGCTATATTTAAGCTTAATTTTTTAGATGGCAGAATTAGTAATCAAGAGACTCTACCTTGTTGCAAATCTGTAAACTTCCTTAGTTTGTTTTAAATGATCACCAGGGCTTTAGCTGAGCTAAAGTTTATTGTTGTACTAACTACAGGAAAAGGTTTATTAATCCAGTGATATGTGTATATAATAATATAGAAAATGTTTACCTCATTAAAGAAACAATTTTCAAGTACTTTTTCCATCAATACAAATATTTATTGAGTAGCTACTTCTTTCAGTATTGTTCTAGGTGCTGGTGACTAGCAGGGAGAAAAACAGAAAGTGGAGAGGCAAACAACAACAACAAAAAACCCATAAATAACAAAAATGATAACTTCAGAGTGATGTGCTATGAAGAAAAATAAGGCAATGGAATGTAAAAGAGAGTGGGGATGGGCTTAAATAATTAATACGTTAATGATAATCATTTTTAATTCATTTACACAATTCTAATAGGATTTGTACATGACTATAGTGTTTATGCTGATTCAGAGTTCCAGGAATGAACTTTTTCTTTTTAAACATCATTTATCCTAATATGGAGGAGGTTGATGTAAGTTCTGGTTTCCCTGCTGTTGAGTAGCAAATACCTCTAGAAGGAGCCAGTGATGCTGTGTCATAGTATTTTGGGCTGGAAAAAGTCTCAGCTGGTGTTCACCATTCCACAAATATTTGTTGGGTACCCTCTGTGTACCCAGGACTGTGTTGATTCTAGAGACTTGACAGTGAGTAAGGGAAAGGGATAATCCCAGGCATAATCTCTGTCCTCTTAACACTGCCAGTTTAGAAGCTCATGGAAAGGCCACGTGACAGGAGGAATAGAACTTCTGTACTTAGTGGACAGAATGCAGTGCTGCTTGTATGTGGCCACTGGAAGACAGCCATCCCAAGAAAAGTGGGAGGCCCACACTCAAACTGAGAAATTTGGGATTCAGTACTCTTCTAAGTGGTGAGAGGGAGGACCCTGTCAGGAAAAAAATTCAAATCAAATACATCCTTAAGCTTTCTCTCACTGTCATTCTCTGTCTGTCCTCACATGCATGTACATACACACATCCACCTATATATATCACTACATCTATAGACGCACATATATATGTGTACATGCATATATACATGTATATATATATTACAGTGCTTTACTTTTTATGAAAAATTTTCACATATGTTCTTTTGTTACTCGTTAAAGTCTATAGTTAACTATTGTTATCTGATTTTACAGTGAAGTAATTAAGGCCCAGATTTTAAGTGACTTTCCTAAGATCACTTAGCTAATAAATGATTGAGGTTAGATTTGAATATAGCTTCTCCAACTTCAGAAAGGAAGCACAGTTCGTTTCACCATGTCCAATTTTTCTCTATTTCTGAAAATAAATGGAAATTGTAACACATCTTCCATTTAGAAGAAACATGCCTATTTCTTAAAAAAAAGAAAAAAACACTTCCCTCCCCCACAAACCTCTGTGTGTGCATGTTTGTGTATGTATACGATTTTACTGCATACTGTTGTATAGTACTCTATATTACTTCAGATAACTCCTTGAATTAAAAGTTATTTTATAAATAACTTTTACCAATGATGATTCTGACTATAGAATTATTTTCCTGTTCCCAAATGGGAGATAGAAAAAAGATAAAGAAAGCAATGGTTTTGAGCTGATAAAAATGGGGAGACTCCAGCTTATATTTTCATGATGTGCTTCCTATTGGTCTATATATCTTTCTCTTCGACTTGACTGTAGGTACCAAGTGGTTAGGTGCTATGTTCAATCTTTTGTAACCACACCAACAAGGAAGAGTGTCTGGAAGGGTAAGTATCTGAGAAATATTGTTTGAAAGACAAAGAAAGACTGAGGAATTGTTCTAGAGGAGGGAAAACGAAAGACACAAGACAAACAAATGCAATATATGATCCTTTATTGGATCCCGGACTAGAAAAAAAAAGTAGCTATAAAGAATATTGTTGGGACAGTAAGGAAAACTTGAATTTGGACTGTGTTTTAGGTAATAGTATTGTACCAGTGTTAAATTTCCTCATCTTTATGATTTTACTGTGTTTTTGTAAAGGAACATTCTTGTTCTAAGGAAATACACAGTGAAGTATTTAGTGGTAAAGGGACATGGTGTCTGCTACTTACTCTTAAGTGGTGGGTGTGTGTGTGTGTGTATGTGTGTACGCATGAGAGAGAGAGAGAGCGCATAATAAAGCAAATGGGGTAAATTTTTAACAAATTGGTGAATCTTGGTAAAAGAATATGGAAGCTTTTGAACTAATCTTGCAACTTTCCTCTAAGTTTAAAATTATATCAAAATAAAACATTTCTAAAAACTATTGAATAAAATTATATTTAAAATAGATCATTGATCCAAAGGGACCTTCTATTTCTATTTGGTTTTAGCACCAATTAAAAAAAAATCCAAAACTAAACTAAAATAACAAACATAAATGAGTTTAAGAGCTTTTGTAGTCTATTTTTATACTCAAGTATATTTTGCTGTTCCTAATATCATCAATGAAAACATCAAATTCTATGTAATCAGTGTCCAAATTGGAGCTCATCTATGGATATTATTTTCCTCAAGTTTTGTGGCCTTATAACCTGACTTAGTGACAAAACTGCTGACTAATTCTACTGCTCAAGTTATCTATTTTATTTTTTGATACTACAGTGAGTGGCGTCTTTACTAGGACCTGTTCCTTTCTGCTTGTAATCCTCTTAGTTATGTTATCGTTGACATAATCTTTTCTATAGATTCTGATTTTCTTTTTTATTGCTTCCCTGACATTTTAAGTACCCAGAGTAAATTATTATTCACAGTCTGTCATCAGTCATTAGATAATATTGCACTGTGCTATAAAAGTGTTTCTATATTTAATAACAGTGCTTTCTGCATCTCTATATAACTGTTTGTACAATTAGTTAAACAGAATCTTCATCTGAAGCAAGATGTCACACCAAGTAGCTGTTTAGTTTTTTAAAATGAGCTAATAGGAGTTTAAAGCAAACTATTTAGAAGATGATGGAAAACCCTGTGACTACAACTATATATGGTTAAAATTACTACCACGGCCCAGATTTTTAAATTAATAACAGGTCAGAGAATCCAGCACATACTAGATATTCACTTCCCCTCTTGTTGGAATAGACAAAGTATTTGTTTAAATGGTGTTCATTTTTGATACATATCTATTTAATTCTTTAAAACCTTGTTATATAGAAATAATGGGATTTAAGTGAATTATACTCAAATTTCAAACTTATTATGACCATAAGCAAACATATGAGGATGTCATATGTTTACTTATGGTCATAAGCGTAGATGTCATCTCAGGTCTTACTTATGTCTAAGGTCTCCTTAACTTCCCTCCCCCCACCCCCTCATGCCCTACACTCACTCACATACACACTTTCATGCTGTTATGAACCTCACAATCTTGATTTTGTGGTGACAAAATTTTTAATTAAATGATGGGATGAATCTTATTGCCAGTGGGAGGCAAACATCAAGTAACAGTAGTATTCACAAACCAATGTCCCTGCTTTCACCTTAGTAGAAATGTTAGGCAAATCGGAGGGATTTGTGAGATAGAGCAAATCTTAGTATTGCCACATGGGAACTTGACTTCATGTGTCTTCATTCTTAGCTCATTTATATAAGTCCTTGGGTATTTCTGATTTGTGAAACAGGGATATTAGTAGTAAGAGTTACTGTAGTATAGGTTCTGCAGACAGTGGAGTTTAAATTTGGCTCACTGTTTAAAAAGAAGATTGCCTACATTATAAGATTTGCACTTAGAGCAAGGTTAACATGGTCGCAAGGCTAAAAAAATCTCAAATGTGTATTTACTTTCTAGGCCACCAGGCCAACCATTTCACTGTTAGTTGGATAGACAAAACAAACTATGTTGACCTTTGACATTCTTCTGGAAGCTAGAAAGGAAATAGCAGCAATATTCTGGCAAGGCTTGGGAATGGCCTAAGAAGAGAAAAGTCAGCATGTTTTTTGACTTTTAATTATGACTCTTTTCTGCAGTGTACTAAAGAAGTGCTTTGAAAAGAGTGTGGTGTTTATCACTGAGTGTGAGTTCAAGATCTTACAACTTTGTAATATCTTTTTCCTGTCAAGTGCTGGTTGTGGTTGACCTTTTGGATAATGTGTTTTTGTTTGCTTTCAGATGTTAAGAAAGATCTCCCATATAACCTTTTGTTTTCTTTAGGACTTAAAGAGTGGTGGGGAAGTGATAAAAGTTTATGGGAAAAAGAAAAGCTCTAAATTCAGACATTTTTGTTTTATATCTCTTTTGGGTAAGTTAGCCCCAGGCTTACCTATTAATATCGCTATAACAATAAACTAAGCCTTTGGTGCAGTTTCCTTTCTCCTGCTTCTGTTTTTTGGTATTCTTTGCCTCCTACTGTGATGTATTTTTTCCTCCCTCTCCTTCCTAAGAAGTGGATTCCTCTCCTCTTTGTCCCCTTGTTTATGCCAGTCCAGTGAGGGATGCTCTCTTTTGGGGATTCCGGGAGAGGCACTGTGAGTGACAGGACACATGTTGGAATGAGCAAGGTATGTTCACGAATCATTGAAGAGATAGCCTGATTTGAGAAATGATTCTTGTTGAGGCATTTTAAGAGACAAGAACTGGGGATAAATCTTACGATATGTCTATAGGATTGCCAGTGCATCTCACGAGATATACCATGCCCTCATTCCTCATCTGCCCCAAATTTAAAATGTGAATTTCCATTAATATCTTCCAGTCTCTGGCACTTCTTTCCATGAATTTGTGGCATGTGTCCTGGTGCAATAACAAACTTTGCTTACTGTTTTCTGGTTGACTCTGAGTACCTTTACTAGTTATAACTGTATTTTATTCCTCCTTAACTCTTCCATCTTAGTCCCTCTGCTAGCTTCTGCATACCACATATGCTATTACTGTTACCAACACCATCACTTTTGCTTTGGAATGGGAACAATTTAAGAACTTAAAGCTAAGGGCTTCTCAGTATCCTGTCCATATTTTCTACATTACATACATTTTCTACATTTCTACATTAATGAGCTTTCTTGAATTTCAATTAAAATTTAAAGCAACCTGAATATTTATTTATTCACTCATACATACATGTATTCAAGAAATATTTATTATATACTGGGTGCTAGCATTGTGTAGATTCAGATTTACTCAGCCAAGTACGGTATAATTAGCTGCAGAAGTTAATTATAGACCGTTCTGTTCTCTTTTTCTCTTTGGGCCTCTCAAGCATCCTATTCTGAGTCTTGGGTTAAAGAAACAATAATATGTAAAATAATCTGTCCCAATTCCTTAGTATTCTGGTGTTATATTTTGCTATTGGACTTATGTTTGCAATGCTATGATCTATAAATCCTTAGTATCGATAGAATGAAAGCCTTCATATCTTTATCTTAATAATAGCCCACACTTCAGATTTTTTTAAGAAATAGTTTAAAACAACAAGAAGAAACATCAAAAATGGCTTGATCCTGTTCTCTGTATGCTCTTTATACTGACAAAATATTGGCAACAACCAATAGTCCAACTATAAGGAAATAGTCAATTAAAATATGATAATCTGCTTACAAGAACATTAAACAGCTGTTTCATTGAGAACTATGTGGAAAGATTATGCTACAGCATGGGAAGATGTTTATAATGTTATCATAGCTCTGTTTCCCCAGGAAACAGGCTCTGAGGTGGAGATCTGTTCTCAGGAATGCTACTGGATACTGCTCTCAGGATCAATGACCCAACCAGGCAAACCACAGTAGATTTCAAGGCCTGAGAATAGTCCTTTGTGGTTAATAGCTCCACAGTCTGAGTCATCCTTTTTCATGAAAGAAAGCCCGTGTTTGCAGCTTAGCAGACTATTGCCCTGTAAGGATGTGAAGAAAGTAAAATGAGAGAGAAGTTGAACTGCTATGCCTAGGTGCAGTCACAACAAATGTCTCAGCTGATCTCTCCAGAATTGCCCCCCACTGAGGCAAGGATGCCTTGCCTTTGTATTACAGCTCACCACCTCCCAAACTAACCTTTGGATTCAGGCTGCCCTGGGGCCTGAATCCTGCTATTGGGCCAAGCAGCTGTCTTCAGCTAAAAGCCGTTACCAGAGCAAGACTCAGCCTAGAGCTGATAGCTTCACACACTCCCAGCATCCACTAGAGATGAAATATTACACAAAAAGAAAAAAGTCACAAATGTTTTGTGTACATTATTATATTATGAATTCAACTGTAATATATGTGTGAGTATGTACAAAAATTGAGAAGGGACAGAAAAATGAACTGTATTACAAAATGCTGTATTAGAAAAGTGAAAGAGGCAGTCCAGTGGTTAGGACTCTGCACTTTCACTGCAGGGGGCATGGGTTCCATCCTGGTCAGAGAACTAAAATCCTGCATGCCATGTAGCGTGGCCAAAAAAAAAGTGAAAGAATTCATAAGAACATAACTTTTTATCAAATAAGCCATGAAACCAAAAATATTGTAGTTTCCATTACAATATTGGAAGAACTCAGGCGTATGTTGTCTCCTCTCCCAATTTTAAAAGATTACCATTTTTGTTAATTATTGCATATCTCAGGCTTTCCCTTGTGTTCTATTTGTGGAATATCTTCAGGTGTGGTATGACAGACATAGCTCAGTGTTCCTGTCAAATTCACTTTAAGATAGTAACACATATGAACAGTTGCTCTGCTTCAGGTGCTAGCTTCAACCATTCCTAGGGTGACCTCACCTATGAGGCAGAAGAAGCAGTGGTTAGGGGTTCAGTCCCTATATATGCCATTGATATTTTTTTTCACAGCTTTAAATTACTTTCTTACTCAGCCCAATATCTTATATGTGTGATCAAAAGGGAATTGGTTATGAAAAATGTGATTCGAGCAGGGCAAATAAATCAAATATGATACTGAAAACCAGTTTGAAGTTGTAAAAAAAATTCAGATTCCCATCAATTTTATTTATTTACAACAACACAACTTTTATTCCAAAAGTTAATCCTCTCTGTACAAATTGCATAGAGGCATAGCTTCCAAAACTGGGTTGGAGCAGTTGAGGAGGGTGGATCACAATTTAGTGATTGTAAAAAGCATAACAATTAAAGAGGCATTAGCAGTGATTAACAGCTCTGAGTAAACCCTCTGAGAAGCCTTCCTTCTGGAAATTATGCTCTTCTGCCACTTTTGTGGCCTCTGATTTAAACTGGGCCAGGTATCATCAGCAGACACAGGAATCCATGCATTTGCATAGTAATTCTCTTCCTTAAATTCTTAGCCAACATGTAAAAGACTGCTAAAAAGTGCAGGCATGAGAAATGATGAGAGTACATCTCTGTAGGGAGATTCCGAAGCCTGTGAGACATTAACACATTTTCACAATGTGGCAGATTGCATTTCAGAAGCAGGGGCCAAGTGTGGGTACAAGGCTGAGGCAGGTGCTCCTGCAGTTCCTCTTTTTAATTAGCTCATCTTTGTGCGTTCTTTGAATGTACCACACTGCTGTGGGGCTCTCGGCTTAGTGTCTTACACAACAACATGTCAGGGTGCTGGAGAAGGAAGACTGGGAAATGTGATGAGCCCTTAGTCACCTGACAGGTGGGCAGCTTCTGATAGCAAGCATAGCACAGAGCCCTGATAATGCTGCCTGATTATACATGTGCTGCCCTGAGTCTGTCCATTTCTTAGTTCTCACCTGTGGCTATTTGTTGGCAAAGGAAAAAGAATTTGTCAAATAGTAAGCGTCACACCTATTAAATTAGTCTTTTAGCATAACTAGCCCACTTGTGTAAAAAGACCTGCCAGTGAATATTGAAGGGCGTGAAAAACAGCAATGGAAAACCTATACATATGCGCCCATACAAACATCTATTGATATATCCAGTGTAAGTATTATATAATATATACATTGTATATGATATATATATATTATACAGACATGTGGTCAATCATACACAGCCGTATTTATTTGTTCATTCATTAATTGATTGATTCTTTTATCTATCCATTCAAAAAATGTAGTACAAACAGGCACTGTGCCAGGGATTAGGATTACAATACTGGTCTTCATTTAGTTTCTCAAAAGCTTCATTTTAGTTTCTCTTCCAGGACTTTCGCATACATGTTCCTTTGGTCTGGAATGGCCTTTCTTTCCTCCTTCTTGGCTGCCTAGTTGACTTTTACTTATCTTTCATATGTGTCACTTTTTAAAGGAAGCTTTCTTTGACCCAGTAGATTACATTAGGTCCCTGTTATATGCTCTCATATCATTCTGCAACTTATCATTCCAACACCTATCATCATGTGGTTTCTATGTACAGTTGTTGGATTATGTGTACAACTACTGGATTAGACTATCTTTCACATAGCTCAATAAGGGTAAGACCCACATCTATTCTGATCATGATAGTTTCCCTAGTGCTCAGCACTGAGACTGATACAGAGCAGGTATTCTCATTTTTAAAAAATAATAATTGAATGAATGGTGAAGAGGATATAACCTTTGTTTTCAAAGAGATTAAGTCAGATTGAAGGGGTGGACAAGCCAGCAACTGTTGTGTGACAAATGCTAGGTTGGGGGTATTCACAAAGTGCTTTGGAAACTGAAGAAGTAGAAGCATCCATCTTAGTCTTTGAGAGTCAAGGAAAGTATTCTGGAGGAATTTAGGTGTAAGGATCTGCAAGATGAGTGTAAGCAGATAACTAACCTAAGTGGAGTAGGTGGGAGAACAGAATTCTATTAAAACACAAAACAGAACAAAACGAAGCACAAAAGTAACATGGACAGAAACCTGTCAGAGAGACATTGATGAGCATGTTCAGGAAACTTCAAGTGGGTCATAGTGGCTTATACTGAGATGTGAAGTGAGGAAATTGGGAGAGATGAGGTTGGGTCTGTAAGTAAGGGCTGGATCAAGCCCTGCTGAGTTTGAACTTTATTCTGAGGCCAAAGGATAATCATTGGAGGGCTTTAAGTAGAGAAATTATATGATAAGATTTATGATATTGAAAAGATGCATACAGAATGGATTGCAGAGAGATTAGAAAGCAGAGTGATTAGGAAGCTGTTGAAATAATTCTAGATGGTTGATAGTGGTGGTCTGAAACAAATTAGTTGTATTTAAGATAGAGAGGCTAGCAGAATGTCAGGGGAGACGCACCACACACACACTCACACACACGCACATGCACACACGCATACTTATATTTTTACTAAAATAAAATTGTATTCTATATATTATTCTGACAGTTTTAGCTTACCTTTTTATCATACAAAATCAAATATGTCTTTATGTCTTTTTGTATGTTTGTTTGCCAGTTTTGGTTAAGGCATACATAAAGTCCCCTAGATTTTCTTCTAAAATATTTATTGTTTTGTCTTTTACATTTTAAATTTTTAATTTATCTTGAATTTTATTTTTTTGTGTGTGTGTTGTGAGATGGGATTTAATTTTATTGTTTTCCAGATGGCTAGTGCCATGTATTAAATAAACCATTCTTTCCCCATTGAATTAAAATACTCTTTTGTGGTACGTTAAAAATTATATACACAGATTTGATTCTGAATTCTCTATTCTGACCTAATAATCTCTTCGTTTGTTTTATAGAAATAAAAATTGTAATTACAGTGCATTTCATTTATTCCAATATCTGGTTCTTACTCAGTAGTCTTCTTATTCATGAATTTTTGGGCTATTCTAAGAATTTATTCTCCCATATGAATCTTAAAATTACTGTATTACTAAGAAAACATGTTGAGACTATAATTAGAAATGCATTAAACTCATATTAATTTGGGGGAATTGATATTTTTATAATGTAAGGTCTTTGCATCTTGAAATTTGGAACCTTTTTCCATTTGTTCAGTTTCTGTTTTCTGTGTTAAGATTTAATAGTTTTCTTAATATAAGTTCTATGCCTTTCTTATTAGTGTATTCCTATAATTTTATAATTTTCATTGCTACTTTGAATAGAATATTTCCCCATTTCTACTTCTTGATCCTTACTACTAATATAGAGAAAAGCTATTGATTCTATGTTTATTTTATATTCAGTTATTTACAATGTTTTCTTATTAATTCTAGTAGGTATTTTTTTCTATAAAATAATGTTGTGTTTTGTGCACCAAAAAAAAAGCAAGAAAGAGCCTTGAAATTAAAAGGCTTTCTAGGTTTTCTAAGTGTACAATCTTCATTAGCAAAAAGAGATAATTTTATTGTTCCTTATATCTCATAGCATCTGCTAGAACCTCCAAGATAATATTGAATAACAATGGTGATAACAAGCTTATTTGCCTAATTTCTGATTTTAGTTGAAATGTTCTTAGTATTTTACCATTTAGAATAAGCTTTACTTCTGGTTTTTGAAGAGCAGAATTTATTATGTTTGAGCAGCTTCTCTATATCCCTGTTTTGCTCAAAATTTTTATTAAAGCTGTTCAATTTCAGACTTTTCAGAATCTACTGATAAAACAATATTATCTTCTCATTTAATTTTATAAACGTCATACTTTACGCTGATAGATTTTCTACTATTGAACTGCTTTTTCTTTTCTGACATGAACAGTACTTGGTCATGAAGTATTACTCTTTTATAAATAGCTAGACTCCATTTGCTACTATTTTAGCAAATATTCATAAGAGAAAATGGTCTTAGTATACTGTATCAAGTTTTGGCATTAAAGTTATTGGGCTTAATAAAAAGAATTGAGTAGTTTTAATTGTTTTCTATGGCCTGGAAATATTTAAATCACTTTGGAATTATCAATTTTCTTAAAGGCTATCCAAAACCCATTTCTTCTTGGGTCAATTTTTGTCATTTGTGTTTTGATGAAAAATTATCCATTTATATTACATTTACACATTTGTTGGCAGAACGTTGTATGGTTCTATTTTGATTCCTCTGTTTCTCCTTAATATATACTATGTCTTCTTTCTCACTCCTAATTTAGTTCTAATCTACTAATTTCAGCTTTTATAGTTTAATTTTAAACTTAACTTAATTTTCTTAATTGAAAGTTTTTATTTACTTATTATTTTGTGCTGAAAGCATTTATGACATATATTTTTGTTTGAATACAGTTTTTGTTGTGCCTCATAGGATTTTGAATGAATTAGTTTCCTTTTCATTGATTTCTAGAAGTTATAATTTCAATGTTTTCTTTTTAATACAAGGAAGGGTACTGTTTAACTTCTAAATAGATAAATTTTTGGTTACCTTTTTCTCACATATGTGTTTATTATTATTATTATTTTTTAACATCTTTATTGGAGTATAATTGCTTTACAGTGGTGTGTTAGCTTTTGCTTTATAAAAAAGTGAATCAGCTATCCATATACATATAACCCCATATCTCCTCCCTGTTGTGTTTCCCTCCCACCCTCCCTATCCCACCCCTCTAGGTGGTCACAAAGAACTGAGCTGATCTCCCTGTGCTATGTGGCTGCTTCCCACTAGCTATCTATTTTACATTTGGTAGTTTATATAAGTCCATGCCACTCTCTCACTTCGTCTCAGCTTACCCTTCTCCCTCCCCGTGTCGCCTGCGTCTTTATTCCTGTCCTGCCCCTAGGTTCTTCAGAACCTTTTTTTCTTTCTTTTTTTTTTAGACTCCATATATATGTGTTAGCATACGGTATTTGTTTTTCTCTTTCTGACTTACTTCACTCTGTATGACAGACTTTAGGTTCATCCACCTCACTACAAATAACTCGATTTTGTTTATTTTTATGGCTGAGTAATATTCCATTGTACATATGTGCCACATCTTCTTTATCCATTCATCTACTGATGGACATTTAGGTTGCTTCCATGTCCTGGCTATTGTAAATAGAGCTGCAATGAACATTGTGGTACATGACTCTTTTTGAATTATAGTTTTCTCAGAGTATATGCCTAGTAGTGGGATTGCTGGGTCGTATGGTAGTTTTATTTTTAGTTTTTTAAGGAACCTCCATACTGTTCTACATAGTGGCTGTATCCATTTACATTCCCACCAACAGTGCAAGAGGGTTCCCTTTTCTCCACATTCTCTCCAGCATTTTTTGTTTGTAGATCTTTTGATGATGGCCATTCTGACTGGTGTGAGGTGATACCTAATTGTGGTTTTGATTTGCATTTCTCTAATGATTAATGATGTTGAGCCTCCTTTCATGTGTTTGTTGGATATCTGTATATCTTCTTTGGAGAAAAGTCTGTTTAGGTCTTCTGCCCATTTTTGGACTGGGTTGTGTTTTTGATATTGAACTGCATGAGCTGCTTGTAAATTTTAGAGACTAATCCTTTGTCAGTGGCTTCATTTGCAAAGATTTTCTCCCATTCTGAGGGTTGTCTTTTCCTCTTGTTTATGGTTTCCTTTGCTGTGCAAAACCTTTTAAGTTTCATTAAGTCCCCTTTGTTTATTTTTGTTTTTATTTCCATTTCTCTAGGAGCTGGGTCAAAAAGGATCTTGCTGTGATTTATGTCATAGAGTGTTCTGCCTATGTCTTCCTCTAAGAGTTTTATAGTGTCTGGCCTTACATTTAGGTCTTTAATCCATTTTGAGTTTATTTTTGTGAATGGTGTTAGGGAGTGTTCTAATTTCATACTTTTACATGTAGCTGTCCAGTTTTCCCCGCACCACTTATTGAAGAGGCTGTCTTTTCTCCATTGTATATTCTTGCCTCCTTTATCAAAAATAAGGTGACCATAGGTGCATGGGTTTATCTCGGCTTTCTATCCTGTTCCATTGATCTATATTTCTGTTTTTGTTCCAGTACCATATTGTCTTGATTACTGTAGCTTTGTAGTATAGTCTGAAGTCAGGGAGTCTGATTCTTTTTACTATTATCCCAACAGTTTTACTTATTTAACTAAAGTACTCTAACTACAAACGTCTTATCTCACCTCACCAAGATGCAAATGAGACTGTATTGATAGCTCAGATTCAAAACAATTTCCCTTAAAATTACGATTTGGGCAGTGGGATTTCTTTCCAGGCTTTCTTCTTTGTTATTATTTAGACATATGTAATATTTACCCTTAAATCTCTGGATGCAGAGACTTTATTTATTTGTAGATTGGCATGGCACTAGAATTATATTCTTATAAAAGTGTCATCTGGGTTTCAAACATAGTTGAGAAACATCTTATCGTCTTGCTAGATAAAATAATTTTTTCTTGACAAATACTGTATGCTGTCACTTATATATGGAATCTGAAAAAGCCAAACTCATAGAGAGTAGAATGGTGGTTACCTGGGGCTGGGGGAAATAGGGAAATGTTCTAACTTCCAGTTAGAAGATGACTAATTTCTGGAGATCTATTGCACTGCCTTGTGATTATAGTTAACAATTGTGCATTATACTTTGAAAGTTAAGAGCAGAGTTTGAATATTCTTACCACAACAAAAGAAATGGTAATTATGTGAAGTGATGGAGATGTAAACTAATGGTACGATGCTAATCATTTTGCAATATTTAAGTGTATCAAATCAACACATTGTGTACCTTAAACTTACACCATGTTATATCTCAATAAAGCTGGAAAAATAATTGTTTGTCTAAAAGGATAATTGTTTACTTAAAATGTTGAAATCTTTTGGACTTGAGATACTGTTGTGATTGAGTTATATTACTTAGATATTAGGTTGATGAAACCTAAGTAATTAATCAAAAAGTAATTATGGAGGTCCACAATTCACAGAAGTGATAAGCTGGTAGGTATTCAGCTCCTTGGTTGAAGTTTAAGCAACTTGAAGAAATACCTTCCGCTTTGGTATTTTCCCATGTTAGTGGAGACTGATACATTTGCTGGGTGATAAGGATGGTCTCTGGACCTAGAAAGACACAAATTTCCCTCTTTTATTAATAAATCTTCCCCCAGAGGATCCAGGACCCCATTCAATGCTATATCTTTCGTGTCATACCTTTCTCTATTCACTCAGTTCTCAATGAAGGCAACATTTCCCTTTCCAAGCATGGAGGCCAGATTTTTTTAAAAACAATTTTATAAAATAAGTAATTTTAGCCTTCCAATAATATTATTGATACAGCTGAAAACTAATATTCTGTTTCTTCATTTGTCCCACCCTTCTCAAACCATTATACTCAGTCTTTTGCCTCCACCTCCCCACTGAAATTGCTCTGTCAAAGGTCCCCGAAGTTCTGACCAATCCAATTTAAAGTTTTCTTCCTTGACCTCTCTGTGGCATTTGATAGCCATTGACTGCCCCTTGTAGCTCCTTTCTATAGACTTCAGTGATGCATTAATTCACCTGACATCCAGCTATTATTTATTGAGCGCCCATAAATGTCAGGCAGAATGTTAGGCATTGATGATATTTCAATGGGCAAGACATGCATTTTTCCCCCACGCAGATGTTTTACTCATTTAATACAGTGCACATTATCACACAATATTTATTACACAAGATCTAGTATTAGACTTCACTTTGAGACCTGGCTCTGCTACCTACAATTGGGTAAACATGGGCAAATTTCTTAACATTCCTCACCTTTATAATGGGTGCAATTAAAAATATCCACTTGATAGGAATTTTTTAAATGTTAAAGTAATATACAAAAATGTTTGGCACACTGCTTGGTACTAATTTCTCCATTCTTACTGGAACTACCTAATTCAATCAATATAACCTTATAGAGACACTGCAGCATCTCTTTGGCTGCTATCTTTGACTCTGGTCTTGTCACACTTAAGTCCAACTTCTGCATTGCTGATTAATTAGCAGCTCATCCCACCACCCCTGCTCCACAGCCATTATACACTTACTACTTGCTCTTCCCTGATTCTGCTGGGCTCTTTCACCTCCCTGCTTCATTCATATTTCATTACTGTCCATCTGTTAGAGTGCTCCTTCCTTCCTTGTTGGCTTTTTGAACACCTACTTTTTCTTAATATTATCTTTCAAACTTTATCTCCCTGAGGAGAAAGTCAGACTTTCTTTTTCCCATACTGTCATAGCTCCTGTATGCCTCTGTTATAGCCCAATCATCTGTAATTTAATTATCTGTGGGGGCCCATGAGAGAAAAGTTGTCTTGGTAGCTTTTGATGTGACACAACTGTAGCTTTAAAATTGATTCTAGATGAATGTTTAGTTTCTATGAATGAATACTTAGTCTCCATGTGCTGAGCATTATGCTAGTGGTAGGTATGCAGACATATATGCCCTCAAGAGGTGCACAGTGTGAAGTTGGATAAGGGACAAAAGATTCATTCACTATTTCATTTTCAGTTAAAGGATGTCAGAATTTAAGCTATTCATTTTTTTGAAGGGATGAATTAATAGTAATTTAAAATCCCTTTAATTTACCTGCTAATGAAAGCAGTTTTATTGTAAGTTTTGCCTCTTTAAGAAATGTATTTTTATATACCCAAATGTCAAGCTTCTTGTGATAAGAGCAGATGAGCATTGTTTCTATGTTTCAGGTGATTTACTGGAAGTAGGGTGTTTGCATCAATTATAAGTGGAACCTTGGGAGTGAGACTGAGCTAAACTACTTTCTCTGTGCTTTCTAAATTTTGAGATGTTTAAAGTGCAAGTCTTGGGTATTGATTCATAGCATATTTGCAGAAGTTGAAGTGATCATTCCCTAGTTCTAATTTTTCAAGCTCTAAGCATTTTTTTATTTTCTCAGCTTGCACAGTTTAACAATTGTGAGACCAAAAATATTTATTAGTTAATTGAATACTGTGGTGTATATAGAATTGCCATGTATGGTATTTGCATATAATATTAAAAATAATTTAGTTTTTCTTTATTGATACAAGTCACTTTAGCACCCTGGTAGGCTTTAGCATTATCATTTGAGACTTAATAACCATTGTATCTTAGGTACAGAAGTGCTTTTTAAAGCAACAAGGATTGATAGACTGCTGTACTCACAAGTAGTTTTAATTTTGTTGCCTCTGGTGAATTTACTTACTTGTTATTTTCTGTATGATCCTTTGGGATTATGACATTTGGAAATAGGACATAAGCTTACTGTATTATATCTGTGTTCTTAATAACTGCGAGGGCATTTTTAATGTTATGAAAAATGCAAGTTAGAAGAAATTCTCTTTTTCTCGTCTGTGCATAAAGACCCTAAGTCCTTTAAGACACAACTCTGCAAAGTGTAGAAGCAATCCATGGAATATTTTCAGTGGCACGTGGAATTTTGTTGTTCAGCAAATATAGTCAGATTATAGGAATTTTTATTTATTCTGAACTTAGTTTTTAATAAGAATTTCATAATTAAAAATTAATAGCAGCAAATAATACTGCCATTGAAGGGACATAAGTTTAATTTGTATGTATTAGAAATTTTTAGTTACAGTATAGTGATGGTGATGTAAGGATTTTGTATAGAAAGACGTTTTAGTGAAGGGCTTTTCAGACAGCTAGTAATTAAACCAGGAGAGAATGGTTTATAATCCAAGAAAGAAGAGCAATTTAGGAGGAAGAGTTGATGAACACTATAAAACTAAAGGAAAAAAAAAAGTTAAGTAATATGACAAAACAGGATATATTGGTGTAAATAATTACAAAAGCAGTTTTAATGGAGCAGTTGGAGCCAAATTGCAGTGGATATCATCTATCTTGTTTTCTCTCTTTCACACCAGGGAACTAGTTAGAAAACTGCTATTATAATCAATTCTGCTGGCATTATTGTTAGTGAATGCAACATATGTTGAAGTTCAATCTTGTAACATTACAATGTGAGATGAGTAGTGATGTTTTTATCCTAGTAGGTGACTTTCTCAACTTCTCTTGAACATCAGATCTATGAAACTAAAATTAATGTGAAATGCTTCTTAATAACGGGACTGATTTTCACTTAAATTTTCTACTTCTCATTTCACATGGATTTTAAGAACTTCTTTGTCAAACTAACTTCTTAACTTGGCTTCCACAATATTTAGACTCTATGGTAAGTTCTCAAAAAATATTTGATGTGTTTGGACTCTATTTTAAAACAATATTATTGACTCTGTTTTATCCCCTCACTTCTGGATGGGGAGAACTCATAGGGAATAATAAAGTAGGAGCAGCAAACTAAGCCATAGACAGCCCAGACTACTTTGCATTCTAACAGGAGACTAACAAAGTGACCTGTCTTTTCCTGTCTGATTTTCAGGACCTCCTTATAAGATGAGATAGATAATGAAATAAAATATGAATATGTAAACTACATGTACTGATTTCAGCCAAAGTCAGAGAAGCACTAGGGTGACTCTACATAGAAGCTTTCTTTAGGATACAGACTCAACTCTTTTTATCTGTGCTGTACTCTTCCTCAAGGGTGGATCTAACTAGATTATGTGTGATTCTGCTTCTAATTACTATATAATGGATTGTGTGTGTGTGTGTGTGTGTCTGTGTGTGTCTGTTTATTTATTTATTTATTTATTATTATAACCATTATTATAAGGTAGATTTCCTTTTGCCATAGCATCTTGGAATAAGTATGAACCGAGAAAACTTAAAGACTTTTAACTCTGTCTGGTCAGATTCCTACTCTACTTTTGTCTGCTCTCATTTTTGTGAGTGAAAGAGTGAATGCAAATCATTCCACAGTTTTAATTCCTTGTTTTGTCTCTCACTTCCTGGGGTCTAGCTGACCTGCATGATTTTCTCAGAGATTACTAATTTAAGCACTTCTGTTTATGCAAGATAACCTGATGCCTTTCTCTGCTCATGTACCATAGATTCCCTCTCTGGTTATATTTCCTACTTAACAAGTGAATTGTGATAAGTAAAATAGTAATATTGAATGGACATAATAAACAACTTTATAATAGCCTCTTAAAATTCTTTAACGATGAGGGAAATTGTTAAGGAAAATATATTATTCATGATAATTACAGCAAATGGAGTATAGTATTGAAAAGAAAAGAGAACAGCTAGATTAGCAGCATTTAAAAACTTCATGCTGCAGGGTTTGAGGGGAGGGAGGAATGAATAGGTGGCACACAGAGGATTTTTAGGGCAGCAAAACTATTCTGTATGATACTATAATGGTGGGCACATGTTACTATACATTTGTCAAAACTCAAGTATATACAACACGAAGAATGAACCCTAATGTAAACTATGAACTTTGGGTGATAATGTTATGTCAGTGTAAATTCATTGATTGTAACAAATGTACCACTGTAGTGCACAATATCAATAGTTGCCAGGGGAGGGGGTTATGTGTGTGGGGGGCAGGGGGTACATGGAAAATATCTTTATATTCTGCTCAGTTTTGCTATGAATCTAAAATTGCACTAATAAAGTCTATTTTAAAACAATAACAAAAAAGTTGATGCTCATTAACATCTTAGAAGCGTCCAGAAAATGAACGGAAATTTACTTTCTTTAACTCAAAATGAATGACTTAACCTATTTGGGAAATTTGTGTACCCAAGGGAAATACCTCTCTTGCTTCTCTCACTAGCTGCCTCTTCTGGTAAGCATTAAAAAAGCTGTGAATTCAATTATTTTTATTATACTTTATTAACATTTGCTTCCATTTACCTCTAGGTTTGAAGTTTGAGGAAATTCAAGAAAGATTTGGTGAGGAGTTCTTTAATATATGCTTTGATGAGAATGAGAGAGTCCTTCGAGCTGTAGGTGGCACGTTGCAGGACTTTTTTAATGGCTTTGATGCTTTGTTGGAACACATTAGAACTTCTTTTGGAAAACAGGCCACTCTGGAGTCACCATCATTCCTATGCAAAGAGCTCCCTGAAGGTAATCTTATGCTCCACTACTTCCACCCTCACCACATTGTGGGGTTTGCAATGCTTGGAATGATTAAGGCTGCAGGAAAGAAAATCTATCAGCTGGATGTAGAAGTGGACCAGGTTGCAAATGAGAAACTGTGCTCTGATGGTTCAAACCCAGGCAATTGTAGTGGTCTTACTTTCCTTATCAAACAATGTGAAAATACTAGTATCACGAAGAACCTTCCACAGGGAACCTCCCAAGTTCCTGCGGACCTCAGAATTAGCATCAACACCTTCTGCAGAGCCTTCCCTTTCCATTTGATGTTTGACCCCCACATGACAGTCCTTCAGCTGGGGGAAGGCCTAAGGAAGCAGCTGCGATGTGACACTCACAAAGTGCTCAGGTTTGAGGACTGCTTCGAGATTGTTTCTCCAAAGGTTAATGCCACCTTCGAAAGGGTTCTGCTGCGACTGTCCACGCCATTTGTGATTAGGACCAAGCCTGAGGCTTCTGGCACTGAGAATAAAGACAAGGTAAGTGGCTATGGACTTGATATGGGTGATGGGAACTAGGAGATTTACATAATTATTTTAGTAAATTACATGATGGCAGTACTTGTCATTATTTAGGCAAGATAACCTAGAGTGTCATTTAGAAAATTACTTGTCCCTGGATATATGTAAAAAGATTTGGCCTTATTCCCAGCCATTTTGCATAGTGTCTGCCTCTTTCATTAATTTATTTCATCATATAAAAAGAAAACATTTATTAATACTACCCATAGTAATTACAAAAATGATAAGACTCACTAAAAACTGGATACTGTAAACCCATGACTATTTCCACTGTTTGAACTCAAACTATGAGAGAAATAGTAAGACTGATTTCAACATTGTGGGAATCGCTTGCCTTATTCTTAAATATTGCATAAATATAGGTAAAAAGCTAGCTACATTTTGAATATGTTATGCTTTAAATTTCATAATCTAGGAACATCTGGTTTACATCCTATTACTTTCTTAATATGCAGAATAATGTATCAAGTGACTATCTCAAGACTTCTCTTCTAATTAAATTTTAGTATTGAAAAAGAGACATTTCTTTAGAACATGTTCACTTCTTGAGAGAAGACACTGGAATTATTCTTTTAAATTTAGGGAATATTAAAGCTATTGGTTTTGATTTATAGAAGTACAATATTTGGCTAGAAGTGTTTGAAGCATTTTTGGCCTTAGAATTGAAGTTAGTATTATTGAAAATGTGCCTGAAGTAGAATATATTATTACCAATGTTGATTGCTTTATATATTTTGTAGATTTGACAACAATTAATTCAATTTAAAGTTACTGCTTCAGATTTTTCCCCCTATATTTCATCTTGTATGTCTATTTAATTTGTATACCACAGTAAGAAATAGACACAGTGAAATGATGACTCAGATGTCAAGGCCCCCTGCCAGTTCCAATAATAAGGAACTGTGCTCATTGAGAAGATGCAATTATAATTTAAACATGTTAGTGGCAGTTTAAAAATAAAGCAATAGGCAGGATTTTTAGTTAGAATAGGGATGGAAATCCTCTCATTCTCTGTGCATTTCTGCTTATTCACCTGGGTTTGCCAGAATGGGACATTTGGGAGGCTACAGTTTAGCCCAAATAAAATTATAATCAATAAAGTAAAGTTATGGCATGGAATCTTAACCAGATGAGTAATATTTATGAATTGTTATGTTCCAAATTCCAAATTTATAGTTTCCTAAAACATGGAAAGAAGAAAATCAGGGTTAAAAATTATGATCCTGTTGATAAATTTGACCTTGATATTCATTATTTTTCCCATAATTGCTGGTCTTATTAATAACTCCATGTTATCTGAAGTTTCTAATTTTGTATTGGGCTTTGATAAGAAAGTTCTAATTTTCAATAATGTAAGATATTTATTCTTTAGTCTACAGTGAAGGCTTTCATTTTAATTTAACTATTTTAGCTCTGCACTTAATACCAATGGACTACCACCCCTGCCATCAAAAAGAAAAACAACAAAAACAAGAGCTAATCATACAGCTGAATGATGGTAAATCATTTGCAGAGTGAACTGTAATGCTTTTGCTAAACCATGATCTTTGTCATTTTGTGTTGTCAGTAGTGTTAACTATATAACTAGAGGTAGAACACTCTTGTAAGCAATTTGGTGAGGTAGCCATCATCCTAGTTTCAAAGAATTTACATCTTGATTCTGCAGTAATGAGTTATAAAGACATAAGTGTTTGTTACCAGAAGCAAAAATATCACTGAGAGGCATCTGATGCATTTTCAAAGAGAGGCAAAGGGGAATCTGAGTTTTCAACCATGAAAAGCTCATCCTTTTATCAATACTAAGTTAGAATAATTCTCTAACAAATTAGGCTGCCTACCTCGGAAAGTTATTTGTGAAGATTAAATGACACAATCCATGTAAAATTCTTATTATATCTTTGTTGAATAAATGTTCATTATTGTTACTTCTACCACTATTATTATTATTATTATTGTTCCTTTCCCCTTGTCACATTCCTCCTATCCTCTCTTCTTGCCTTATGGAAGTTAGTACCGGAAATCAGTAGGTTGAATAATTTTAGAGAAATATCAACTCTACCTAACATCTTCACAAAATACGACTTGGGTTTGTCTTCTTAATAATGACTAGAAGACCATTTGTCACAAATCCTGTAGGAGCTTTGTTTGAATCTGCTTTTTTATTTATAGGCTATCATTGTTTTAAAACCCCTAGTCTCTTTTTCAAATTCACTAAAGTTTGGAATCAAGTTTTTATTACCTGTGTCTATTAATATATTTTATGTTCACTTGTTACAGCACTTTGTTGTGTCAGTGGCTTCCAAAATAAAATGCACTGGTTAGCTTAGGCAAAACCTGAAACAGCAATGGATTTGAGAATCAATAAATGAGTTCCTTTAACATTTTTTTTTCCTTAGTAGCAATGTTTCAAAGAACATTGTGGAAGGAGTCCAGCATTTGAAATACATCATCCCTATGATACAGCAATGGCATGCTATTCATCTTCACTTTTGTTCTCAAGGTTAGAACTTAGGAAAAGCATAATAACAACAACACATTTCTTTTTCGATCCCCAGAAATATCATCACATTTTGCCTTATTAATTAGAAGCTGCAAAACAAATATCAGGAGATAATTTTAAAAGACTAAAGGAAGAATTAACCTCTGATTTTCTGTGGTCAAATCAGTTTCCAAAATGCTCCTTTATCTTTTCTAGACATGTGCCCATTATTTTTCTGACATGGTGATTGAAAAGTTTAAAATATATTTATTAATCTTACCAATCCATGATGACGCTGTTGAGAGACAAATTTTATCCAGTTGTTAAGAATACATTATTTGACTTCAACTTAAAATTAATTTAATTTGGGAAAATGTGAGCATTCCTTCTCTGTTCAGATCATAATATTCTATTAGAGAATTTCAAACACTGAACAATATTTTAGTGATGGACAAAATGACACTAGGACTTTTTCTATAAATGAGCACTATAGAACATAGATGTACAATAACTTCGATCAAAATTATCTGGAGTTTTCTTTGCTCTTATAATTATAAATGAGATATTTAATTTTAATTTTTATGTTTATTTTCTCTACAATTTCTCCCTGACCATAAACTACCTTTTAAAGTGGGTTAGACAAATTTAGATTTTTTTAAATTGAAGTATAGTTGATTTACAGTATTATATTGGTTTTAGGTGTACAGCATAGTGATTCAGTATTTTTACGATTATACGCCATTAAAAGTTATTACAAGGTAATGGCTATAATTCCCTGTGCTATAAAATATATCCTTGGTGCTTATCTATTTTATACATAGTAGTTTGTATCTCTTAATCCCGTACCCCCAATTTGCCACTCCTCTTTCCCTCTCCCATTTGGTAACCACTAGTTTCTTTTCCTTCTGTGTGAGTCTATTTTCATTTGCATATACATTTGTTTGTAGTATTTTTTAGACTCCACATATAAGAGTTATGTAGTATTTGTCTTTCTTTGTCTGACTTATTTCACTAAGCATAATATTCTCTAGATCCATCCACATTGCTGCAAATGACAGAATTTTATTTTATTTTTAAATGGCTGAGTAATATTCCACTGTATATATCTTCTTTATCCATTCTTCTATTCATGGGCACTTGAGCTGCTTCCATACCTTAGCTATTGTAAATTGTGCTGCTATGAACATTGGGGTGCACGTATCTGTTCAAATTAGTGTTTTCATTTTTATATACTTAGGAGTGGAATTGTGGATCATATGATAATTCTACTTTTAGTTTTTTGAGCAACCTCCAGACTGTTTTCCATAGTGGTTGCACCAATTTACATTACCACCAATGGTTTACAATGGTTCCCTTTTCTCCACATCCTCTCCAAAATTTGTTATTTGTAGACTTTTTGATGATAGCCATTCTGATAGGTGTGAGGTGATATCTTGCTGTCGTTTTGATTTGCATTTCTCTAATAAGTAGTGACACTGAGCATCTTTTCATGTTCCATTGGCCATCTGTATGTCTTCTCAGAAAAAATGTCTTTTCAGGTTTTCTGCCCAGTTTTTCATTGGGCTGCTTGTTTTTTAGATACTGAGATGTATGAGCTGTCTATATATTTTAGATATTAACCCCTTGATGGTCGTATAATTTGCAAATATTTCCTCTAATTCCGTAGGTCATATTTTCATTTTGTTGATGGTTTCCTTTGCTGTACAAAAAATTTTAAGTTTTATTAGGTCCCATTTGTTTATTTTTGCTTTTATTTCTTTGGTCTTAGGGAACAGATACAGAAAAATACTGCTTGATTTATGTCAGTGTTCTGCCTATGTTTTCTTCTAGGAGTTTTATGGTTTCCAGTCTCACATTTAGGTCTTTAATTCATTTTTGGAGTTTATTTTTGTATATGGTATGAGGAAATGTTCTAAAGTCATTGTTTTACATGTTTTTTCAACACCAACTTGTTGAAGAGTCTGTCTTTTCTCCATTGTATATTCTTACCTCCTTTGTCATAGATTGATTGACTGTCATAGTGTGGGTTTATTTCTGGGCTCTCTATTCTATTCAGTTGATCTATGTGTCTGTTTTTGTGCTAGTAGTATGCTGTTTTGACTACTGTAGCTTTGTAGTATAATCTGAAGCCTGGGAGGGTGATATCTCCAGGTCTGTTCTTTATTTCTAAAGATTGCCTTGGCAATTTGGGGTCTTTTTTGGTTCCACATGAATTTTAGAATCATTTGTTCTAATTCTGTGAAAATATCATAGGTATTTTGTTAGGGATTATGTTAAATCTGTAGATTGCTTTGGGTAGTATGGCCATTTTAACAATATTAATTCTTCTAATCCAAGAGCATGGGATATCGTTCCACTTCTTTGTATCATCTTCAGTTTCCTTCATTAATGTTTAATAGTTTTCAGACTATAAGTTGTTCAGCTCCTTGGTTAAGTTTATTCCTAGCTATTTTATTCTTTTTGCTGCAATTTTAAGTGGGATTTTTTTTTTAACTTTCTCTTTCTGATCTTTCATTGTTAGTGTATATAAGGCAACAGATTTCGATATGTTGCTCTTGTATCCTGTAACTTTGCTGAGTTTATTAGTTCTAATAGTTTTTAGATGGAGTCTTAAGGGTGTTCTATGTAAAGAATCATATCATATGCAAATAGGGACAGTTTTAATTTTTTACCTTCTAATTTGCATTCCTTTTATTTATTTTCCTTGTTTGATTGTGTCACTAGGACTTCTGATACTGTGTTAAATAGAAGTGGTCAGAGTGGGCATCCTTGTCTTTTTCCTGGATTGTTCCCATAGGTTTTGAAGTGTTGTGTTTCCATTGTCCTTTGTCTTGAGCTATCTTTTTACTTCCTCTTAGATTTCTTCATTGACCTAGTAGCTTTTTAGTTACATGTTGTTTAATCTCTACATGTTTGTGTTTTTCCCACTTTTCTTCCTGTAGTTGATTTCTAGTTTCATACCTTTATGGTCAGAAAAAATTACTTGATATAATTTCTATTCTTAAATTTGTTGAGACTGGTTTTGTGGCCTAGCCTGTGATCTATCCTGGAGAACATTCCATGTTCACTTGAAAAGAGTGTGTATTCTGCTGTTTTTGGATGTAATGTCCTATAGTTATAGAGTCCAAATGGCCTAGTGTGTCATTTAAGAACACTTTTTCCTTATTGATTTTCCATCTAGATGATGTCTATTGATGTCAGTGGGGTGTTAAGGTGCCCTACTCTTATTGTATTATTGTCAATTTCTCCTTTTTATGACTGTTAGTATTTGCTTTCTATATTTAGGTGTTCCTGTATTGGGTGCATATATGTTAATGAGTGTAATATCCTCTTCTTGCATCAATCCCATTATCATTATATAATGCACTTCTTTGTCTTTTATTATAGCCCTTGTTTTAAGTCTATTTTGTCTGATATGAGTATTGCCATCCCTGCTTCCTTGTCATTTCCATTTACATGAAATAACTTTTTCCATCCCTTCACTTCCAGTTCACTGTGTGTCTTTCACCCTGAAGTGTCTATTGTAGGCAGTATATTGAAGAATCTCGTTTTCAATCCAGTCAGCCACCCTGTGTCTTTTGAATGGAGGTTTTAGACCATTGATACATAAAGTAGTTGTTGATAGTATGTAATTATTGCTATTTTATTACTTGTTTTTTGGTTGTTTTTGTAGTTCTTCCTTGTTCATTTCTTCTGTTTGTTTCTTCCCTTGTTGTTTGATGATTTTTTTTTAGCAACATGCTTATGTTTCTTTTTGATTTTGGTATATGTAATTGTAGGTTTTTAATTTGTTGTTATCATGAGATTCACATATATTAACCAATAATTATATTTACTTGTTTTAAACTGGTAGTCATTTAAGCTCAAACACATTTTTAAAAATCTACATTTTTTTATTCCCTTCCCCCAATTTTGTGTTTTTTATGTCACATTTTACACCTTCATGCTTATCCCTTAACTGCTTATTGTAGTTATAGTTGCTTTTACAATTTTTTGTCTTTTAATCTAAATACTGGCTTATTTAAGTGGTTGATCTTCAATCTGTACAGTATATTTGTCTTTCCTAGTGGAAATCCCTTTCCTATAGATTCTTTCTTTTCCATTTAGGGAATACCCTTCAACTTTTTTTTAGGGTAAGTTTAGTATTGATGAATTCTTTTAGTTTTTGCTTTTATATGAAGTTTTTTTTTTTTTTTCAATTTCTCCAATTCTAAATGATAATCTTGCTGGGTAGAGTATCCCAGGTTGCAGATTTTTCCCTTTCAGGACTTTGAATATATCCTGCTACACCTTATGGTCTTTAAAATTTATGCAGAGAAATTAGCTGATAGACTTATGAGGGTTTCATTGTATATAATTCTTTGTTTTTCTCTTGCTGTCTTTGGAATTCTCTATCTTTAACTTTTGCTATTTTAATTATGATATGTCTTGGTGTAGATCTCTTTGGGTTCAGCGTGTTTGGAACTCTCTGTGATTCCTGTATCTGGATGTCTGTTTCCTTCTTTAGGTTTGGGAAGTTTTCAGCCATAATTTCTTCAAATACATTTTCAATCCCCTTCTCCCTCTTTTCCTTTTCTGGACACCTGTAATGCAAATTTTGGAATGCTTAATGTTATTTTAAAGATCTCTTAAATTGATTTTTTTTTTTGGATTAGTTTTTCTCTCTGCTGTTCTCATTGGGTGATTTCTATTATTCTATTTTCCAGATCACTTATGTGTTCTTCTGTATCAATTAGTCTGCTACTCATTCTTGTAGTGTGTTTTTTATTTCAGCTATTGAATTATTCATTTCTGATTGGGTCTTTTTATATTTCCTAGTTCCTTGTTTAGAAAATTTCTTCTCCTTAATACAGTTAACATTTTTATTACCAATGTTTTGAATTTTTTATCTGGTGAATTGTTTATTTCTGTTTCATTATTTATTTTTTCAATGGTTTTCTCTTGCTCTTTCAATTGAGAGTAGTTCCTCTGCCTTTTCATTTTAGTTAACTTTCTCTACTTCTATGAATTTAGTTGAAACAGTTACCTATTTCAGTCTTGAAGGGATTTAGGGATTTTCTTATGTGGAATCATCTCTATGCAGACTATGTGTGCCCAAGGCCTTTGATGGGAGGGCTGGACTTGACATGGACAACAATTACGTCTTTCCTCAGTGTGTGCTGGTAACTATCGCCTTGACAGTGGATGGGGATCCAGGTAGAGGGGCTAGAGCCAGCACTGGACATGAGGTGGGACTTCTTCTCTGCTCAGTGGCCATCACTGCCCTGTCAGAGGTGGGGGTCTGATCTCAAGTTCCTGGAGCAGAAGCCCTGAGGGTTGACCTTGAGCTGGCTCTGTTCCTTTTAAGTGTGTATTTTTTCCCTCTCTCTGCCCAGGGACTTTTGCCTCAGAGGAGCCGAAGTAGTAGGGTCCGGGGGCAGAGGTCTGATGCGCAGCATGTGTAGGTGTCTACAGCTCTACTGAGATGCAGCCTCAGCTGCAAGCCCCCTTTGTCACTCACAGGTGGTCATTGTCCTCTGCTTACACCACCCCCATCCTGTGTAAAGCTTCTCTCCTGGGCTGATGGGGTCCTGGGTAGATTCCTGGTGTGTGCTGGAAGGTTAGCTGTGGTTGAGTGGAGGCCATCAGATACCTGGGCTGCTTCTGAGGTGCTGCTTGAGTAAGTGCCAAAATGGCCACCTCTGCCCCACCTGAGCTCCCCCTGGGACTGGGTTGCCTCTGTGTCCCATGGTCAAGTCTTCTCTGGTCCTTCCCACCTTAGATGCAGTGCCATGCCATGGCATGGAGTAAGTGGGGCTGGGTGTTCACTTGACTCATGCTGGGGCATGCTGAGAGGCAGTTGCAGGATCCCCAGCAGCTGCCAGAGCAGACCTGTCTCTGACCTGCCTCTGGGGCTAGCCAGCATATGTTCACTTTTCAGGAGCTGAGTCCAGTCTTTTCCCTACCCTTCTATTTGTTGCAGTGGACCTCCAACTATACAAGGGGGTGTGTCTTCTCCACATAGGCCCCAGGACTGGAACGCCCAGTCTGTGGCTCTGCCTGCTCACCCCCCAGGGTACTCACCTGAGTGTTTGTTCAAGTAATTGCCTTTTCCTCTGAGTCCCCTCTCAAGTGTACAGGTCCCAACCCAATTGCTATTCTTCCCTTCCTACCCAATTACATGTTTCTTGCTTACAGTCTTGGTTGAACAGGAGTCTTTCTTCTAGTTTCCAGTTAGTTTTCAGTGAGAATTGGTCCACATATATATTTACTTTAGATGTGTTAGTGGGGAGAGGTGAACTCCACATCCTCTTACTCTGTCATCTTGATCTCACTGCTTCCAAATTGAGATTCTGATGCAGATATTACTGAGGTTCATGCTGGCTTTCTTTCTTGATTTTTTTTAATGCCTGTAATGTTAAAATTACTGTAGAGTAAGTGTTATGTTACTATACAGTTACTGTATTCTGTATATATAAAGGACAGGGTAGATGATTACATGGTCAATAATATATTCCTTACAGTAATCCTCATGTTTGAAGTATACATTTTGCCATGTTTTTATTTTTGTTAGCAGGAAAGACTGCAACTCTGAACTTACAAAAGAAAGTGACCCTACTGTAGATCAGACATTATTTAGTTCTAGTGTAGGTTCTGATGAGTGGGAAATTAGCCCCTTTCATTAAAACTTGTTCAGAATCTTTCTTTAATTGTTCCTTTTATATTTAACTTAGAATCATTTTTTTTAGCTGGTAGCTTTCAGATTCAGTAAATTAAAATCTGAAGAGCTATTTTGAGTGTGTTGTCTACCTCCCAATTTTTAATGGTGCTCTCTTTATTTATATTAACATTTTTTATAAGTAAACAGTGCAGTTATTTTTAGTAAATGTACATAATTATGCAACTATCACAACAATTCAGTTTTAGAACACTTTATCACCCCAAAGTATCCTGTGCCCATTTGCAGTCAATCCCTGCTCTAACTCCCAACCCCAGGCAACCACCGGTCTACTTTCATCTCTATAAGATATCATTTCTAATAAATATATCATACAAATATGTAGTCTTTTTTGGTCTGGCATAATGTTTTTGTTTTTTTTTCGGTACGCGGGCCTCTCACTGCTGCGGCCTCCCCCGCTGCGGAGCACAGGCTCCGAACGCGCAGGCTCAGCGGCCATGGCCCATGGGCCCAGCCACTCCGCGGCACACGGGGTCCTCCCGGACCAGGGCACAAACCCGCATCCCCCGCATCAGCAGGTGGACTCTCAACCACTGCACCACCAGGGAAGCCCTGGCATAATGTTTTTGAGGTTTATTCATGTCATAGCATGTATGAACAATTTGTTCCTCTTTGGTACTGAACAGTATTCCATTGCATAGATATACAACACTTTGTTTACCCATTTATTAGTTGATAGACACTGGATTGTTTTCACATTTTGGCTATTATGAATACTGTTGCAATGCATGCAAGAGTTTTTCTTCCATACATTTACATTCTCTTGGGACAATTCCTAGGAGAGGAATTACTATGTCATATGATAAGTATATGTTTAACTTTTTAAAGAAATTTCTACACTGTTTAACAAAGAGGCTGTGCCATTTCACATTTGAACAGCAATGTATGGGGGTTTAAGTTTCTTCACATCCTCACCAACTCTTCATATTGTCACTCTTTTTGATCATAAGCATCCTATTGGGTGCTGAGTGATGGGTGTTTAATGTACATTTCCCCAATGATTAATGATGTTAAGCATCTTTTCTTGTGCTTATTAGCTAGTGGTATATTTTATTGTGGTTGTATGTCTAGTCAAATATTTTGTTAATTTTTTTTTTTTTTTTTTTTTTGTGGTACGCAGGCCTCTCACTGTTGTGGCCTCTCCCGTTGCGGAGCACAGGCTCCGGACGCATGGGCTCAGCAGCGGCGGCTTACTGGCCTAGCCACTCCGTGGCATGTGGGATCTTCCCAGACCGGGGAACAAACCCGTGTCACCTGCATCGGCAGGCAGACTCTCAACCACTGCGCCACCAGGGAAGCCCGTGCCACCAGGGAAGCCCTTTTGTTCATTTTTAATTGTGGTTTTTGTCTCCCAATTATTGAATTGTATTTTTTTTTGAGAGTGTACAATTTTATTTCATTTTATTTATTTTTTAACATCTTTATTGGAGTATAACTGCTTTACATTGTTCTGTTAGTTGCTGCTGTATAACGAAGTGAACCAGCTATACGTATACATATATACCCATATCCCCTCCGTCTGGCGTTTCCCTTCCACCCTCCCTATCCCACCCCTCTAGGTGGTCACAAAGCATGAGCTGATCTCCCTGTGCTATGTGGCTGCTTCCCACTAGCTATCTGTTTTATATTTGGTAGTGTATATATGTCAATGCCACTCTCTCACTTCGTCTCAGCTTAACCTTCCCCCTCGCCATGTCCTCAGGTACATTCTCTACATCTACATCTTTATCCCTGTCCTGCCCCTAGGTTCATTGGAACCGTTTTTTTTTTTTTTTAGATTCCATATATATAAGTTAGGATATGATATTTGTTTTTCACTTTCTGATGTACTTCACTCTGTATGACAGACTCTAGGTCCATCCACCTCACTATAAATAACTCAATTTCATTTCTTTGTATGGCTAAGTAATATTCCATTGTATATATGTGCCACATCTTCTTTATCCATTCACCTGTCGATGAACACTTACACTGCTTCCATGACCTGGCTATTGTAAATAGTGCTACAATGAACACTATGGTACATGACTCTTTGAATTATGGTTTTCTCAGGGTATATGCCCAGTAGTGGGATTACTGGGATGTGTGGTAGTTCTATTTTTCGTTGTTTAAGGAACCTCCATATTGTTCTCCATAGTGGCTATATCAATTTACATTCCCACCAACAGTGCAAGAGTGTTCCCTTTTCTACACACCCTCTCCAGCATTTATTGTTTGTAGAGTTTTTGATGATGGCTGTTCTGACTGGTGTGAGGTGATACTTCATTGTAGTTTTCATTTGCATTTCTCTAATGATTAGTGATGTTGAACTTCCTTTAATGTGTTTGTTGGCAATCTGTATATCTTCTTTGGAGAAATGTCTATTTAGGTGTTCTGCCCATTTTTGGATTGGCTTTCTGTTTTCTTGATATTGAGCTTCACGAGTTGCTTGTAAATTTTGGAGATTAATCCTTTGTCAGTTGCTTCATTTGCAAATATTTTCTACCATTCTGAGGGTTGTCATTTTGCCTTGTTTATGGTTTCTTTTGATGTGCAAAAGTTTTGGGTTTCATAGGTCCCATTTGTTTATTTTTGTTTTTGTTTCCATTTCTCTAGGAGGTGGGTCAAAAAGCGTCTTGCTGTGATTTATGTGAAACAGTGTTCTGCCTATGTTTTCATCTAAGAGTTTGATAGTTTCTGGCCTTACATTTAGGTCTTTAATCCTTTTTTTTTTTTTTTTTTTGTGGTACATGGGCCTGTCACAGTTGTGGCCTCTCTCGTTGCAGAGCACAGTCTCTGGACATGCAGGCTCAGTGGCCATGGCTTACAGGCCCAGCCCCTCCACGGCATGTGGGATCTTCCTGGACCGGGGAATGAATCTGTGTCCCCTGCATTGGCAGGTGGACTCTCAACCACTGTGCCACCAGGGAAGCCCTTTCATCCATTTTGAGTTTATTTTTGTGTATGGTGTTAGGGAGTGTCCCAATTTCATTCTTTTGCATGTAGCTGTCCAGTTTTCCCTTCACCACTTATTGAAGAGGCTGTCTTTTCTCCTTTGTATATTCTTGCCTCCTTTATCAAAGATAAGGTGACCATATGTGCATGCATTTATCTCTGGGCTTACTATCCTCTTCAATTGATCTATATTTTCTGTTTTTGTGCCAGTACCATACTGTCTTCATTATTGTAGATTTGTAGTATAGTCTGAAGTCAGGGAGCCTGGTTCCTCCAACTCCGTTTTTCTTTCTCAACATTGCTTTGACTATTCAGGGTCTTTTGTGCTTCCATACAAATTATGAAATTTTTTGTTCTAGTACTGTGAATAATACCATTGGTGGTTTGATAGGGCTTGCATTGAATCTGTAGATTGTTTTGGGTAGTATAGTTATTTTCACAATGTTGATTCTTGCAATCCAAGAACATGGTATATCTCTCAATATGTTTGTATCATCTTTAATTTCTTTCATCAGTGTCTTATAGTTTTCTGCATACAGGTCTTTTGTCTCTTTAGGTAATTTTATCCCTAGGTATTATATTCATTTTGTTGCAATGGTAAATGGGAGTGTTTCCTTAATTTCTCTTTCAGATTTTTCATCATTAGTGTATAGAAATGCAAGAGATTTCTGTGCATTAATTTTGTATCTTGCTACTTTTCCAAATTCATTGATTAGCCCTAGTAGTTTTCTGGTAGCCTCTTTATGATTCTGTATGTAAAGTGTCATGTTATCTGCAAACAATGACAGTTATACTTCTTCTTTTCCGATTTGGATTCCTTTTTTTTTCTTTTTATTCTCTGATTGACATGACTAAAACGTCCAAAACTATGTTGAATAATAGTGGTGAGAGTGGGCAGTCTTGTATTCTTCCTGACCTTAGTGGAAATGTTTTCAGTTTTTCACCATTGAGAACCATGTTGGCTGTGGGTTTGTCATATATGGCCTTTATTATGTTGAGGTAAGTTCCCTCTATGCCTACTTTCTGGAGGGTTTTTTATCATAAATGGGTGTTTAATTTTGTTGAAAGCTTTTTCTTCATCTATTGAGCTTATAGTATGTTTTTTATCCTTCAGTTTGTTAATGTGTTGTATCCCATTGATTGATTTGTGTATATTGAAGAATCTTTGCATTGCTGGGATAAACCCCACTTGATCATGATGTATGATCCTTTTAATGTGCTGTTGGATTCTGCCTGCTAGTATTCTGTTGAAGATTTTTGTTTCTGTGTTCATCAGTGATATTGCCCTGTAGTTTTCTTTTTTTTATGACATCTTTGTCTGGTTTGGTATCAGGGTGACGGTGGCATCATAGGATGAGTTTGGAAGTGTTCCTCCTTCTGCTATATTTTGCAAGAGTTTGAGAAGGATAGGTGTTCACTCTTCTCTAAATGTTTGATAGAATTTGCCTGTGATGCCATCTGGTCCTGGGCTTTTGTTTGTTGGAAGATTTTTAATCACAGTCTCAATTTCAGTGCTTGTGATTGGTCTTTTTATATTTTCTACTTCTTCCTGGTTCACTCTCAGAATGTTGTAACTTTCTAAGAATTTGTCCATTTCTTCCAGGTTGTCCATTTTATTGCCATATAGTTGCTTGTAGTAATCTCTCACAACCCTTTGTATTTCTGCAGTGTAAGTTGTTACTTCTCCCTTTTCATTTCTACTACTGTTGATTTGAGTCTTTTCCTTTTTTTTCTTGATGAGTCTGGCAAATGGTTTATTAATTTTGTTTATCTTCTCAAATAACCAGCTTTTAGTTTTATTGATCTTCACTATTGTTTCCTTCATTACTTTTTCATTTATTTCTGACCTGATCTTTATGATTTCTTTCCTTCTTCTAACTTTGGGTTTTTTTGTTGCCATTTCTCTAATGGCTTTATGTGTAAGGTTAGGTTGTTTATTTGAGGTGTTTCCTGTTTCTAAAGGTAGGATTGTATTGCCATAAACTTCCCTCTTAGAACTGCTTTTGCTCCATCCCATAGGTTTTAGGTTGTCGTGTTTTGATTATCATTTGCTTCTAGATATTTTTTCATTTACTCTTTGTTTTCTTCAGTGATCTATTGGTTATTTAGTAGCATATTGTTTAGGCTCCATGCTTTGTATTTTTTACAGATTTTTTCCTGTAATTGATATATAGTGTCATTGCGTTGTGGTCAGAAAAGATACTTGATACGATTTCAAGTTTCTAAAATTTACCAAGACATGATTTGTGACCCAAGATATGATTTATCCTGGAGGATGTTTCATGAGGACTTGAGAGGAGAGTGTATTCTGTTGTTTTTGGTTGGAATGTCCTGTAAATATCAATTAAGTCCATCTTGTTTAATGTGTTATTTAAAGCTTGTGTTTTCGTATTTAGTTTCATTTTGGATGATCTGTCCATTGCTGAAAGTGGGTTATTAAAGTCTCCTACTATGATTGTGTTACTGTCGATTTCCCCTTTATGGTTGTTAGCATTTGTCTTATGTACTGAGGGGCTCCTATGTTGGGTGCATAAGTATTTACAATTGTTATATCTTCTTCCTGCATTGATCCATTGATCACTATATAGTGTCCTTCTTTGTCTCTTTTAATAGTCTTTAATGTCTATTTTGTCTGATATGAGAATGGCTACTCCAGATTTCCTTTGATTTCCATTTGCATGGAATATCTTTTTCCAACCCCTCACTTTCAATCTATATGTGTCCCTAGGTCTGAATTGGGTCTCTTGTAGACAGCGTATATATGGATCTTGTTTCTGTATCCATTTAGCTAGTCTATGTTTTTTGGTTGGCATTTAACCATTTACATTAAGGTAATTATCAATATGTATGTTCCTATTACCATTTTATTAATTGTTTTGAGTTTGTTATTTTGTGTCTTTTCCTTCTCTTGTGTTTCCGGCATAGAGAAGTTCCTTTAGTATTTGTTTTAAAGCTGGTTTGTTGGTGCTGAATTCCCTTAGCTTTTGTTTGTCTGTAAAGGTTTTAATTTCTCCATCGAATCTGAATGAGATCCTTGCTGGGTCGAGTAATCTTGGTTGTAAGTTTTTCCTTTTCATCACTTTAAATATGTCCTGCCACTCCCTTCTGGCTTGCAGAGTTTCTGGTGAAAGATCAGCTGATAACCTTAAGGGGAATCCCTTGTATGTTATTTGTTGCTTTTCCTTGCTGCTTTTAATATTTTTTCTTTGTACTTAATTTTTCATTGTTTGATTAATATGTGTCTTGGCATGTTTTTCCTTGGATCTGTCCTGTCTGGGACTCTCTGTGCTTCCTGGACTTGACTGACTATTTCCTTTCCCATAATAGGGACGTTTTCGAGTATAATCTCTTCAAATATTTTCTCAGCCCCTTTCTTTTTCTCTTCTTCTTCTGGGACCCCTATAATTAGAATGTTGGTGCATTTAATGTTGTCCCAGAGGTCTCTGAGATTGTCATCATTTCTTTTCATTCTTTTTTCTTTATTCTGCTCTGTGGTAGTTATTTCCACTATTTTATCTTCCAGATCATTTATCCGTTCTTCTTCCTCAGTTTTTCTGCCATTGATTCCTTCTAGAGAATTTTTAATTTCATATATTGTGTTTTTTATCATTGTTTGTTTGCTCTTTAGTTCTTCTAGGTCCTTGTTAAACATTTCTTGTATTTTCTTCCTTCTATTTTTGAGCTTTTGGATCATCTTTACTATCATTACTGTGAATTCTTTTTCAGGTAGACTGCCTATTTCCTCTTCATTTGTTTGGCCTCATGGGTTTTTACTTTGCTCCATCATCTGCTGTGTATTTCTCTGTCTTCTCATTTTGTTTAACTTACTGTGTTTGGGGTCTCCTTTTCACAGCCTGCAGTTTTGCAATTCCCATTGTTTTTGGTGTCTGCCCCCAGTGGGTATGGTTGGTTCTGTGGGTTGTGTGGGTTTCCTGGGGGAGGAGAGTGGTGCCTGTGTTCTGGTGGATGAGGCTGCATCTTGTCTTTGTGTCTGACAGGACCATGTCCGCTGGTGTGTTTTGGGGTGTCTGTGAACTTATTATGATTTTAGGCAGCCTCTTTGCTAATGGGTGTGGCTGTGTCCCTTTCTTGCTGGTTGTTTGGCATGGGATGTCCAGCACTGGAGCTTGTTTGTCTTTGAGTGGAGGTGGGTCTTAATGTTGAGATGGAGATCTCTGGGAGAGCTCTCACCGATTGATATTACATCAGGCTCGTAGGTCCCTGTTGGTCCAAGGTGCAGTACTTGGCTCTTCCACCTCAGATACTCTGGCCTGGCACCGGCCAGAGCACCAAGATCCTGTCAGCCACATGGCTTACATGTAAATGAGTTAAATTCTCCAATCCAAAGGCACAGGGTGGCCAGACTTCTGCACTCTGCTCAGTCCTCCTGCCGGGCATTGTCCTCCTGCCGGGCATTGTCCTCCAGTCCTGGTTGATATGGAGAGACTGCTTTGGATCCAGATCCAGCTGCATTTCCTGGCATCTAGAAGTAGCAGCTATTGCCCCCATCTTCCCCTTTCCTGCCACAACTCGTCAGGATACTGGAGTGTCCGAGGTTCCACCCCTCATGCTGCTCACAGTGCTGATCCCATCGGTATTGATTTCTGTCATAAGAATTCACCGTTATTTATTTAATCATTCTTTTATCGATGGAGTTGAAGATATTTCCATTTTTATTATTTTTTTGGTGAATAACTTTTATACATGGATCTGTGCCTGCCTTTCTGTTTATTATCTTAGTAAACTTGGTGACTCAAGGGTATGGATATATTTAAGGTTCTTAATATATATTGTTAATTTTATTTCAAAGAAGTTTTACCAATATACCTTCCCAATGTCAGTAATAATTGTGCCAGATGACCCAGCATTTGCACTCTTGAATATTATCCCAGAGAAACAAAGAATTATCCTCATACAAACACCTATACAGGAATTTTTTTTTTTTTGAGGTATGCGGGCCTCTCACTGTTGTGGCCTCTCCCATTGTGGAACACAGGCTCCGGACGTGCAGGCTCAGCGGCCATGGCTCATGGACCCAGCCTCTCTGCAGCATGTGGTATCTTCCCAGACTGGGGCATGAACCCGTGTCCCCTGAATCGGCAGGCAGACTCTCAATCACTGTGCCACCAGGGAAGCCCTATACAGGAATTTTAATAGAGAATTTATTCATAGTAGCTAAAAACTGGAAACAAGCTAGGTGTCCTTTAATGGGCAAAAGGTTAAACAACCTGTGGTCTCTCCATATCATGGAATAAAAAGGATGACACTGTTGATAAGTGCAAAACTTGGATGAATCTTCAAAGAATTATGCTGAGTGAATATGACAACCCCAAAAGATAAAATGTTGCATGATTCCATTTATATGAATTTTTGAAGTGAGAAAAGAAAATGAATAGCTTAGTAGTTGCCTTGGTTTAAGGATAGGGGAGGGGTAAGCAGCGCCAAATATGGTTATAAAGGGGCCACACAAGGAATCCTTGTGAGGATGGAACTATTCTGCATCTTGACTGGTGGTGGATACACAAACCTATATACATGTGATAAAATTGAATAAAACTAAATACACACATCATTGAATCCAAGTTGGGAGATCTTTAGTGCAAGACTGGTGGTGGATTGTATCAATGTCAGTATTTATTTTGTGATATTGTGTTGTAATTTTGCAAGATGTTAACACTGGGGAAACTGGGTAAAGGACATACGAGATCTCTATTATTTTTTACAACTGAATATTAATCTACAATCATCTCAAAATAAAAAGTTTTATTAAAAACGATGTATGAAATTTATCATGTAGCTTTAGTAATTTCTATATAATAAGTTGTGTTCTTTGATGACTTTTCTGTAATGTAATTAGGAAATTGTCCCTTTCTTTCTGCTATTACTAGCCAATAGGTATTCATTCAGTATACAGCTGAAACGTTTCCTTGTTTCCCTGCCCCCATATTCTTCTTTTATGTTTTAGTAATTTTTGCAGTGCAATATGTATCACAATTACAAAAATATTTATTT
Organism: Lagenorhynchus albirostris; assembly: GCF_949774975.1. NCBI lineage: Eukaryota > Metazoa > Chordata > Mammalia > Artiodactyla > Delphinidae > Lagenorhynchus > Lagenorhynchus albirostris. Next base: position 83,098,004 of record NC_083103.1, read on the forward strand.
ATCTTCTAGCCATTTTGTTTGGACATGATCACACATCTTTCACTGATGTATCTCTACGGTAGCTCCGACCTAAGCCTGATTTTTAAATTTTTGTTTTTGTTTTCTTCAACTATAGTGTAATTACCAAAGGACTACTAGTTTAGCACTGGTTGTATTAGTGCATAGTGAACTGATTTGTATGCTGGAGGTCAGTAAGAAATGCTGTTAAAAGTGTTCTCTTATCAAAAAAGATACTGATTTTACTTTTGAAAAAAATTATGGATGATTTTTATTTTCATCTTTATTGACATTTATTTTTTAACATCTTTATTGGAGTATAATTGCTTAACAATGATGTGTTACTTTCTGCTTTATAACAAAATTAATCAGCTATAAATATAAATATATACCCATATATATTCCCTCTTGTATCTCCCTCCCTCCCACCCTCCCTATCCCACCCCTCTAGGTGGTCACAAAGCACCCAGCTGATCTCCCTGTGCTATGTGGCTACTTCCCACTAGCTATCTATTTTACAATTGGTAGTACATATAAGTCCATGCCACTCTCTCAGTTCTTCCCAGCTTACCCTTCCCCCTCCCCATATCCTCAAGTCCATTCTCTAGTAGGTCTGCATCTTTATTCCCATCCTGCCCCTAAGTTCTTCTTTATATATATATATATTTTTAGATTCCATATATATGTGTTAGCATACCTTATTTGTTTTTCTCTTTCAGACTTACTTCACTCTGCATGACAGACTCTAGGTCCATCCACCTCACTACAAATAACGCAATTTTGTTTCTTTTTATGGCTAATATTCCATTGCATATATGTGCCACATCTTCTTTACCCATTCATCTGGTGATGGATACTTAGGTTGCTTCCATGTCCTGGCTATTGTAAACAGAGCTGCAATGAACATTGTGGTACATGACACTTTTTGAATTATGGTTTTCTCAGCGTATATGCCCAGTAGTGGGATTGCTGGGTCATACGGTAGTTCTATTTTTAATTGTTTAAACAATCTACATAGTGTTCTCCATAGTGGCTGTATCAATTTACATTACCACCAAGAGTGCAAGAGGGTTCCCTCTTCTCCACACCCTCTCCAGCATTTATTGTTTGTAGATTTTTTAATTCTGACTAGTGTGAGTTGATACCTCATTGTAGTTTTGATTTGCAATTCTCTAATGATTAGTAATGTTGAACTTCCCTTCATGTGTTTGTTGGCAATCTGTATATCTTCTTTGGAGAAAAGTCTGTTTAGGTCTTCTGCCCATTTTTGGATTGGGTTGTTTGTTTTTTTGATATTGAGCTGCATGAGCTGCTTATAAATTTTGGAGATTAATCCTTTGTCAGTTGCTTAATTTGCAAATATTTTCTCCCATTCTGTGGGTTGTTTTATCGTCTTATTTATGGTTTCCTTTGCTGTGCAAAACCTTTTAAGTTTTATTAGGTCCCGTTTGTTTATTTTGTTTTAATTTCCATTTCTCTAGGAGGTGGGTCAAAAAGGATCTTGCTGAGATTTATGCCATAGAGTGTTCTGCCTATGTTTTACTCTAAGGGTTTTATAGTATCTGGCCTTACATTTAGGTCTTTAATCCATTTTGACTTTATTTTTATGTATGGTGTTAGGGGGTGTTCTAATTTCATTCTGTTTTTTTTTTTGCGGTACACGGGCCTCTCACTGCTGTGGCCTCTCCCACTGTGGAGCACAGGCTCTGGACATGCAGGCCCAGCGGCCATGGCTCGCAGGCCCAGCCACTCCACAGCATGTGGGACTCTCCCGGACCGGGGCATGAACCTGCGTCCCCTGCATTGGCAGGCGGACTCTCAATCACTGCGCCACCAGGGAAGCCCCTAATTTCATTCTTTAATATGTAGCTGTCCCGTTTTCCCAGCACCACTTACTGAAGAGGCTGTCTTTTCTCCATTGTATATTCTTGCCTCCTTTATCAAAAATAAGGGGACCATATGTGCGTGGGTTTCTCTCAGGGCTTTCCATCCAGTTCCATTGATCTATATTTCTATTTCTGTGCCAGTACTATACTGTCTTGATTACTGTAGCTTTGTAATATAGTCTGAAGTCAGGGAGCCTGCTTCTTCCAGCTTCACTTTTCTTTCTCAAGATTACTTTGGCTATCCGGGGTCTTTTGTGTTTCCATACAAATTTTGAAATTTTTGGTTCTTGTTCTGTGAAAAATGCCATTGGTAGTTTGATAGGGATTGCATTCAATCTGTACATTGCTTTAGGTCGTATAGTCATTTTCACAGTGTTGACTCTTCCTGTCCAAGAACATGGTATATCTCTCCATCTATTTGTATCATCTTCAATTTCTTTCATCAGTGTCTTATAATTTTTTGCCTACAGGTCTTTTGTCTCCTTAGGTAGGTTTATTCCTAGGTATTTTATACTTTTACTTGAAAGGTTAATGCGAGTTTTTCCTTAGTTTCTCTTTCAGATTTTTCATCATTAGTGTATAGGAATGCAAGAGATTTCTGTGCATTAATTTTACATCCTGCTACATTACCATATTGATTGATTAGCTCTAGTAGTTTTCTTGTACCATGTTTAGGATTGTTTATGTGTAGTATCATGTCATCTGCAAACAGTGACAGCTTTACTTCTTCTTTTCTGATTTGGATTCCTTTTATTTCCTTTTCTTCTCTGATTGCTGCAGCTAAAACTTCCAAAACAATGTTAAATAATAGTGGTGAGAGTGGGCAACCTTGTCTTCTTCCTGATCTTAGTGGAAATGTTTTCAGTTTTTCCCCATTGAGAATGATGTTGGCTGTGGGTTTGTCATATATGGCCTTTATTATGTTGAGGAAAGTTCCCTCTATGCCTACTTTCTGCAGGGTTTTTATCTTAAATGGGTGTTGAATTCTGTTGAAAGCTTTTTCTGCATCTATTGACATGATCATATGGTGGGGTTTTTTTTTTTGAGTTTTATTTTTTTTCTTTCTTTCTTTCTTTCTTTATTTTGCAGTATGCAGGCCTCTCACTGTTGTGGCCTCTCCTGTTGCAGAGCACAGGCTCCAGACACGCAGGCTCAGCGGCCATGGCTCACGGGCCCAGCCGCTCTGCAGCATGTGTGATCTTCCCAGACTGGGACACAAACCCATGTCCCCTGCATCGGCAGGCAGACTCCCAACCACTGCGTTACCAGGGAAGCCCATTTTATTTATTTTTTTATACACAGGTTCTTATTAGTTATCAATTTTATACACATCAGTGTATACATGTCAATCCCAATCGCCCAACTCATCACACCCCCACCCCCACCTCCACCCGCCCACCACTTTCCCCCCTTGGTGTCCATACGTTTGTTCTCTACGTCTATGTCTCAATTTCTCCCCTGCAAACCAGTTCATCTGTACGATTTTTCTAGGTTCCACATATATGGGTTAATATACGATATTTGTTTTTGTCTTTCTGACATACTTCACTCTGTATGACAGTCTCTAGATCCATTCATGTCTCAACAAATAACCCAATTTCATTGCTTTTTATGGCTTAGTAATATTCCATTGTATAGATCATATGGTTTTATTCTTTAATTTAATATGGTGTATCACATTGATTGATTTGCATATATTGAAGAATCCTTGCATTCCTGGAATAAACCCCACTATGATCCTTTAATATGCTGTTGGACTCTACTTGCTAGTATTTTGTTGAGAATTTTTGCATCTATGTTCTTCAGTGATATTGACCTGTAGTTTTCTTTTTTTGTGACAGCTTTGGCTGGTATTGGTATCAGGGTGATAGTGACCTTGTAGAATGAGTTTGGGAGTGTTCCTCCCTCTGCTATATTTTGCAAGAGTTTGAGAAGGATAGGTGTTAGCTCTTCTCTAAATGTTTGATAGAATTTGCCTGTGAAGCCATCTGGTCCTGGGCTTTTTTTGTTGCAAGATTGTTAATCACAGTTCCAATTTCAGTGCTTGTGATTGGTCTGTTCATATTTTCTATTTCTTCCTGATTCAGTCTTGGCAGGTTGTGCATTTCTAAGAATTTGTCCATTTCTTCCAGGTTGTCCATTTTATTGGCATAGAGTTGCTTGTAGTAATCTCTCATGATCTTTTGTATTTCTGCAGTGTCCGTTGTTACTTCTCCTTTTTCATTTCTAATTCTATTGATTGGAATCTTCTCCCTTTTTTTCTTGATGAGTCTGGCTAATGGTTTATCAATTTTGTTTATCTTCTCAAAGAACCAGCTTTTCGTTTTATTGATCTTTGCTATTGTTTCCTTCATTTCTGTTTCATTTATTTCTGATCTGATCTTTATGATTTCTTTCCTTCTGCTAACTTTGGGTTTTTTTTTTTATGTTCTTCTTTCTCTAATGCTTTAGGTGTACAATACGGTTGTTTATTTAACATTTTTCTTGTTTCTTGAGGTAGGATTGAATTGCTATAAACTTCCCTCTTTGAACTGCTTTTGCTGCATCCCATAGATTCTGGATCATCGTGTTTTCATTGACAATTGTTTCTAGGCATTTTTTTATTTCCTTTTTTATTTCAGTGATCTCTTGGTTATTTAGTAGTGTATTGTTTAGCCTCCATGCATTTGTATTTTTTCGATATTTTCCTATAATTGATATCTAGTCTCATAGCATTGTGGTTCGAAAAGTTACTTGATACCTTTTCAATTTTCTTAACTTTACCAACGCTTGATTTGTGACCCAAGATATTATGTATCCTGGGGAATGTTTCATGACCTCTTGAGCAGAAGGTGTATTGTGTTGTTTTTCGATGGAATGTCTTATAAATATCAATTAAGTCCATCTTGTTTAATGTATCATTTAAAGCTTTTGTTTTCTTAATTATTTTCATTTTGGACGATCTGTCCATTGCTGAAAGTGGGGTGTTCAAGTACGCTACTATCATTGTGTTACTGTCGATTTCCCCTTTTATGGCTGCTAGCATTTGCCTTATGTATTGTGGTGCTCTTATGTTGGGTACATAAATATCTGCAAGTGTTATTTCTTCTTCTTGGATCTATCCCTTGATCATTATGGAGTGTCCTTCTTTGTCTCTTGTAAGAGTCTTTATTTTAAAGTCAATTTTGTCTGATATGAGAATTGTTGCTCCAGCTTTCTTTTGATTTCCATTTGCATGGAATATCTTTTTCCATCCCTTCACTTTCAGTCTGTTTGTGTCCCTAGGTCTGATGTGGGTCTCTTGTACACAGCATATATATGGATCTTGTTTTTGTATCTATTCAGCCAGTCTATATTTTTTGGTTGGAGCATTCAATTCATTTACAATTAAGGTAATTATCAATATGTATGTTCCTATTACATTTTTAAAAACTGTTTTAGGTTTGTTATTGTAGGTCTTTTCCTTCTCTTTTGTTTCCTGCCTAGAGAAGTTCCTTTAGCATTTGTTGTAAAGCTGGTTTTGTGGTGCTGAATTCTCTCATCTTTTGCTTGTCTGTAAAGGTTTTAATTTCTCCATTGAATCTGAATGAGATCCTTGCTGGGTAGAGTAATCTTTTGTTGTAGGTTTTTCCCTTTCATCACATTAAATATGTCCTTACACTCCCTTTTGGCTTATAGGGTTTCTGGTGAAAGATCAGCTGTTAACCTTATGGGGATTCCATTGTATGTTATTTGGGTTTTTTCCCTTGCTGCTTTTAATATTTTTTCTTTGTATTTAATTTTTGATAGTTTGATTAATATGTGTCTTGGAGTGTTTCTCCTTGGATTTATCCTGTATGGGACTCTCTGGGCTTCCTGGACTTGATTAACTATTTCATTTCACATATTAGGGATGTTTTCAAATATAATCTCTTCAAATATTTTCTCAATCCCTTCCTTTTTCTCCTCTTCTTCTGGACCCATATAATGCAAATGTTGGTGTGTTTAATGTTTTCCCAGAGGTCTCTGAGTCTGTCCTCAATTCTTTTCATTCTTTTTTCTTTATTCTGTTCTGCAATAGTGATTTCCACTATTTTATCTTCCATGTCACTTATCTGTTCTTCTGCTATTGATTCCTCCTAGAGAATTTTTAATTTCATTTATTGTGTTGTTCATCATTGTTTGTTTGCTCTTTAGTTCTTCTAGGTCCTTCTTAAACGTTTCTTTTATTTTCTCCAATGTAGTTCCAAGATTTGGGATCATCTTTACCATCATTACTGTGAATTCTTTTTCAGGTAAACGCCTATTTCCGCTTCATTTGTTTGTTCTGGTGTATTTTTACGTTGCTCCTTCATCTGCTGTGTGTTTCTCTGTCTTCTCATTTTGCTTAACTTACTGTGTTTGGGTCTCCTGTTTGCAGGGTGTAAGTTCATACTTCCTGTTGTTTTTTGGTGTCTGCCCCCAATGGCTTAGGTTGGTTCACTGGGTCATGTGTGCTTCCTGGTGGAGGAGAGTAATTCCTGTGTTCTGGTGTATGAGGCCAAATCTTGTCTTTCTGGTAGGCAGTTCCATGTCCTATGGTGTGTTTTGGGGTCTGTGACCTTATTATGATTTTAGGCAGCCTTTCTGCTAGTGGGTGGTGGGGTTGTGTTACTGCCTTGCTAGTTGTTTGGCATAGGTTGTCTAGCACTGTACCTTGCTGGTTGTTGAGTGGAGCTGGGTCTTGCCGTTGAGATGGAGATCTCTGGGAGATTTTCACTGTTTGATATTACCTGGAGCTGGGAGGTCTCTTGTGGACCAATGTCCTGAACTTGGCTCTCCCACCTCCGAGGCACATGCCTGACACTGGGCTGGAGCACCAAGACCCTGTCATCCACACAGCTCAGGGTAAAAGGGAGAACAAAAGAAAGAAAGAAGGAATGAAAGAAAGAAATATAAAATAAAGTTATTGTAATAAAAAATAAAACATAATTATTAAAATAAATTAAAAAGTAATATAAAAGGAAAGAAAAAAAGAAATAAGAGAGCAACCAAACCAAAAAACAAATCCACCAATGATAACAAGCTCTAAAAACTGTACGAACAAAACAAAACAAACAAAAAAACCCCTGACAGACAGAACCCTAGGACAAATGGTAAAAGCATAGCTATACAGACAAAATCACAGAGAGAAGCATACACATACACACTCAGCAAAAGAGAAAAAGGAAAAAATATATATATATATCTTTGTTCCCAACATCCACCTCCTCAATTTGGGATGATTCATTGTCTATTCAGGTATTCCACAGATGCAGGGTACATCAAGTTGATTGTGGAGATTTAATCTGCTGCTCCTGAGGCTGCTGGGAGAGATTTCCCTTTCTCTTCTTTGTTCTCACAGCTCCTGGTGTTCAGCTTTGGATTTGTCCCTGCCTCTGTGTTTAGGTCACCTGAGGGCATCTGTTCTTCGCTCATACAGGATGGGGTTGAAGGAGCAGCTGATTTGGGGGCTCTTGCTCACTCAGGCCGGGGGGAGGGAGGGGTACAGAACGCTGGGTGAGCCTGTGGCGGCAGAGGCCAACATGTCATTGCACCAGACTGAGGCTCACTGTGTGTTCTCCTGTGGAAGTTATTCCTGGATCATGGGACCCTGGAAGTGGCAGGCTGCACAGGCTCCCAGGAGGGGAGGTGTGGATAGTGACCTGTGCTTGCACACAGGCTTCTTGGTGGCTGCAGGAGCAGCCTTAGCATCTCATGCCCGTCTCGGGTCTGCGCTGATAGCCGCAGCTTGCGCCCATCTCTAACGCTCGTTTAGGCCGTGCTCTGAATCCCGTCTCCTCACGCACCTTGAAACAATGGTCTCTTGCCTCTTAGGCAGTTCCAGACATTTTCCCGGACTCCCTCCCAGCTAGCTGTGGTGCACTAGCCCCTTTCAGGCTGTGTTCACGCAGCCAACCCCAGTCCTCTTGCTGGGATCTGAAATCCGAAGCCGGAGCCTCAGCTCCCTGCTCCCACCTGTCCTGGCAGGTGAGCAGAGAAGCCTCTCAGGCTGGTGAGTGCTGGTCAGCACTAATCCTCTGTGTGGGAATCTCTCCGCTTTGCCCTCTGCACTCCTGTTGCTCTGCTTTCTCTGTGGCTCCAAAGCTTTCCCTCCCCCCACCCCCCACCATCTCTGCCAGTGAAGGGGCTTCCTAGTATGTCAAAAGTTTTCATCCTTCACAGCTCCCTCCCAGTGGTGTAGGTCATATCCCTATCCTGTTGTCTCTGTCTTGTCTTTTCTTTTCTTTTTCTTTTTATTTTTTTGGCAGTACACGGGCCTCTCACTGTTGTGGCCTCTCCCGTTACGGAGCACAGGCTCCGGACGCACAGGCTCTGTGGCCATGGTTCACGGGCCTAGCCGCTCTGCAGCATGTGGGATCTTCCCGGACCGGGGCACAAACCCATGTCCCCTGCATTGGCACGCGGACTCTCAACCACTGCACCACCAGGAAAGCCCTGTTTTTTCTTTTGCCCTACCCAGGTATGTGGGGATTTTCTTGCCTTTTGGAAGGTCTGAGGTCTTCTGCCAGCGTTCAGTAGGTGTTCTGTAGGAATTGTTCCACATGTAGATGTATTTCTGATGTATTTATGGGGAGGAAGGTGATCTCCACGTCTTACTCTTCCACCATCTTGAAGGTCTCCTCCTAGTTACTTTTTTTTTTTTTTTTCAAATTGCTCTAAATGGGAGAATTGAGTTAATGATATTCCTTGCATCCTCTGTTTATAACACTTGACAATCATCACTCTATGCCAGGACCTTCTTTTCATTTTTCTTTTTGTTTGGTTCTCTATAACGGGCTCATACTCCCCTACTCCACATTCCATGTTTGTTTTCTCTTTTATGTATAGGTGTATCCTTATAAAATGTGTAGCATTTTGTGTGTTTTTCACATTTACATCAACATTATTGTGATATTTATGTCATATATCTGTTTAAATAAAATAATTATTTGTGGATCTCTGGTATTCCATATAAATTTGAGTAGGAGTTTATGATGTTCTTTAAAGTAGTTAACTTGAATCTTTGTTAGAATTACACTGAATTTTTAGATTAATTTGAGAAAAAATTGAGCTCTTCACTGTGTTTAGTGCGTTCCTTGTAAGGAAAGGTCTAAGTGATAGATAATTTACTTGATAGTATGTATGTCTCTTTCCTCTCCTGAGATTTTAACAAGGGAACCTGGTGTTATTTGCCTAATGTCTCTTTGATGATGTTTTTAGTTTTCATGCTTTAATTATTTTTATTGCATTTTTGGTGCATACTACTGTACATGAACTAATACTTAGGTCGTTGTCATAATACTAATGCATAGATTTCTGTTATAATGCTTATAAATGTTCCCTTATTATTGTGTAATTTTCAATTGTAGAAGCCTGACAAAAGGATTTGAAATCCAATTTACAACTTCTTGAAATTGTGTGGATAAACTTATTTGCATAAGGATAACCATTTGTGTGTCTTAGCTGTAGCTGGAACCGTCCCAAACAAATGGGTCTTAGCTTATTTGGACTTCATTTTGCCAGTGATGTCTGCTTGATCTTATTTCTCTATGTGCTATGTTATAATTAATTATGTCCCACACCCTGAATTAATATATTGAAGTCCTAACCCCTCATGTGACTGTATTGGAGATTGGGTCTTTAAGGAGGTGATTATAGTTAAATGAAGTGATAAGAGTAGAGTTTAGAGTTATAGAGCTAGTGCACTTACAAGAACTAGAAACCAGACACCAGAGCTCTCTCTCTGCCATATGAACCACACAGCAAGAATGCAGCTGCCTGCAGGACAGAAAAAGAGCCTTAACCAACATGTGGCCATGTTGGTACCCTGATTTCAAACTTCCAACCTCCAGAACTATGAGAAAATAAATTTCTGTTGTTTAAGCCACCCAGTCTATGGTGTTTTGTTATGGCAACCTGAGCTGACTAAGTCACTAAGTCTAACATCAGAGTGATTGCCATATTAATTAATGCTCTGCCAGATAAAGTTATGAGTCAGCTTTCCATTAGAAATCATTTTATAACAGTCTATTTTTCTAGTAGGGTGTTTCAGCATTAGAGTAAATGAGACATTGGTCATATCTTTCCATGTTTTCTGACTACTAATGAACTACTTTATGAAGTAATAGCCGCTCTTTTTCTAGCCAGTGCCTTATAAGATGGTTAGGCTTTATGTATCATTTCCTGTCTTTTCTGATATCAGGATATAAAATTATTTCACTATATAATTCAATTAGGACACCTGAGACACTTAGTAAGCCAGGCTTCTGAAATCCAAAATAGTATTGCTTATGCATCTTAATATATATATTTTTTAATGCAGGGGCCATTTAAGGAGTCAGAGTCACCTAGAAAATTAGATAATTGCACTTTCTTTCCAAATCAATCAGCATCATACATGTTTTTTCGTCAAGGGAATATGTCATAGCAATCTGATGGTTTCTCATATCTATATTTGAGACTTAATTCTCAGATTGAATATACTAAATTTTTAGTAGATTTGGGGCTTATATAAAAGGTAGGCTTTGTCATAAGTATGGAAAACAAATTTTATATTTATCTTTAACACCTGCCTCAGTGCTTGAAACATATTAGGACAACAGATGGGTAGATATTTGTTATACATCATAAAACAACTAAAAAAAACTCCTTCATATCAAAATTAATTTATGTAAGAATTTGAAACATTCTGAAATTGATTTTTAAAGTGCTTCTCAAATAATAATTATGACAAACTTCTCCAAAGGCGTTCATGAAAACTTCTGAGTTACTGGGATAGACATGTTTACTAACAAAATAATCAATGGTTACACATTCTAAACATTTATTTAGTCAACATGATGGAATATTGAGATAATATTATAGTAATTTAAACACTTCCATTATCATTAGAGGTAAGGAAAGCAGTGAAAATTTTGTGGTAAACACTTTCAGGATATTACTCTTCTCCATTTTGGATGAGATGCAGGTAAAGTCCTGCAGAGTTCCACTCTACATTGTGAAAATGTTACTACTGCTTTGCTCTGAGGATGGTGTAGGTCAAGTGGAGGATAGTTTGTTTAGCTTTTAAAATGTAGTTCTGGCTTTTTGTTCAGTATCAACTAAGTTTGATTGCTTAGAAATAACCTTAGGTTTAAACTATGATAGCTGTGAGTAACTTGATAGTTACTTGATAGTTTTCTGTCTAGTGAAGAAGAAAATAATTCTGGTTACTTTCGATTCCATTATTTTGTCAAGTTTGTAATATAAAAAAGGGCTTAGAGCTGGATTAGAAAAATGCTTCTTATCTTCTAAGAAAATGTTCCATGTTAGCTATGCCATCTCTACATTATTAGCTGGGAATTACGGTGTACCGTGTTGTGAGTATCCTTACAAAAAGGCTTGCGAGAAATTATAGACAGTTTTACCCAATTGTGACCATACTCTAGTTTGATGGTAATTTAGAAGAGAAGTAATACATTTCATAGAAAGCCCTTTGTCATTTTCTAGCATCTTCCCTGCCCTTGGCAATTACTTTGTCTCCTTTGTTATTTAGATAACAATAGATAATCAGAATTTTTATTTAAAAAATTCTATTCTCATTTATTGCTGGTGGGAATGTAAAATGGTACTGTCTCTTTGGAAGACACTTTGAAGGTTTCTTACATAAACTAAACATAATTTTGACACACCATTGATCCAGCAATCACACTCCTTGGTATTTACCCAAAGGAGTTGAAACTTATATTCACACATAAGCCTGCACACAGATGTTTATAGCAGCTTCCTTTGTAATTGGTGAAATGTAGAAGCAATCAAGATGTCCTTCTGCAGGTGAATGGATAAATAAACTGAGGTACACCCAGGCAATGGAATGTTATTCAGCAATAAAAAGAAATGAGCTATCAAGCCATGACAAGACATGGAGAAATCTTAAATGCATACTACTAAGTGAAAGAAACCTATCTGAAAAGGCTACATACTGTAAGATTCCAACTATATGACATTCTGGAAACGACAAAATTATGGAGACAGAAGAGCAGTGGTTGCCAGGAGCTGGGGGTAGAGGATGGAGGGAGTGATAAATAGGTAGAGCTCAGAGAATTTTTAGGGAAGTGAAAATACTCTGTATGAAACGATAATCATGGATACATGTCATTGTGCATTTGTCAAAACCTATAGAATGTACAACACCAAGGGTGAATTGTAATGTAAACTATGGACTTGAGTAATTATGTGTCAATGTAGATTCATCAGTTATAACAAATGTACCATTTTGGTAAGAGATGTTAATAATGGGGGATGCTATGCATCAGTGGGGCAGGAGATATGTGGAAAATCTCTGTATCTTCCACTCAATTTTACTGTGAACCTAAAACTTCTCTAAAACTAAGTCAGAAAAGTCACAAATCTTCATTTGAGTGGTATCTAGTAATTTCAAACTAGCTAGCTAAGTCATAAAAACCTCTCTTGCCTTTGGGTAGTTAGCTACAAATTCCACCAGGGCCTGAGAAATATGATAGTTTAAAATGAACCCTGACCAAGGATGTCTGTAAAGGAAGTTTGGTTCTGGTTAAATCCAAATTGATTTTGAGAAAGCTATAGGAAAAAAATACTTTGGTGTAAAGAGAAATATACTGGCCTCCAAGGGAAATCCTAAAGGGTTACTGGTGGCCTTGCCTTTATGTTTCAGTGCAATATAATTCCATAATAGGTCATGTAAGCTGAAATGTAATACAGAGAAATTCCATATTATTGTTTCTCTAGAGACATTTCACTCAGGGTCAAAGTTAGATTGAATCAAGATAGGGAGGCAGTACAAGTGAACTGAGAAAATTGGATATGGTCAGACAGCATTAGAGAAAAGAATGAACTGACTCTGGGTGTGAAAAGCTTCAGAAATTGGTAATGGAAATTTTTTATAATTTCAATGAATGTCATAATTATTAAATAATATTTATTTAGTACTCTCTTGTGCTTGGGACTTTGGCCACATCTATTTAATGTTATACAATAAATTAAAATTTATTTTTTTCTCCTTTGAAAGTTTACACTCTAAAGAATGATATTAGAGTTTTAGAACAGAATAAGTCATTGGACACATGTTAGAAGTTGTGTTAGTTTTTATATTTGAACAGTCTTTGCAGGTCATAGATTCATAAGGAAGATATATGTAAATGCTTTCATGACTATAAGGGAAAACTGACAGTTCTGGACGCCTGGTACAGTTTGGGGCCACTTCCTAGATACGTGTTAAGGTGCCAGTAGTTTGATCCATCATTGCCTTTGCAATGTTTGTGAAAATGTCAACACAATGAAAAACACAAGTCATTCTTGATATTATTTTTGAAAACAGTTTTGATGTTATGGATTCCTTGACATGATTGCTAAAATTCCTGGAGGTCTGAGGACCATATTTTGAGTATGAAATCTCTAGGCCTAGGATATCCAAGGAAAAGAGAGGATGTGCTCTTTTTGTTTAGCTGTTCCTTCTGTTTGATCTTGAAAGTGTAACTTTCTTGTTTGAAAAGTCCCTAAATTCCATAGCACTAAGAGTATTTATTTATTTTCATTAATGTTAAGATTTCCAGTTGTCTCCTTTAGAAGAATTACAGTAGCTTTTTGGAAAGATATTACTTGCATGGTGTTTTGATTAAGGGTAAGAATAAACAATGATTTTTTTTTATTGGTGATGAAAATAAATTTCATACCTTTTCTTAAAATGTGCTGTGGAAGAATACAGAAAATCTGGAGATATAGCAGATGTTTTCAGAAATTATTCAAAAAAAAGAAGCTTAGTCTTAGAAACACCAGAGACCTTCTGATTTAAGATAGATATTATATGTTTATTTGAACATAAATATTTTATTATTACTATCTTTGCTAAATTGAGCCATGCAATTATGGCTAATAGATGATTATGCTTGGTTTTTATCAAAACATTACATTAGTTACCAGATATCATACATTGATTGACTACATATGTCATAGGTTCTTAATTTGGACGTACAGATGTATTTCAGGAGCTCCATGAACCCCCTGAATTACTAATACGAAAAATCTGGTACACAGTTAATTTTATGGGGTGAAGGTCTATCAGATTATCAGAAAGTTTTCCTGGAAGTACTCATTATTCTGTATTTATGGAATTGGCTACAAATACTTTATTTCAATTCTATGGGGAGGAAAATATTTTTAACACAAGATAGATTAAACAACTGGTTACTTGAAATATCTCTCTGTAACTATTAATTTGCTATTATGTAGACAAAGCACAAGTCTTTTAATTGTCTGAATTAATTTATAATACATGAAATTCACCTACAATTCTTCTATTTATTGCTCCATGAAACAGCATGCTTTGGGCTACTACTAAATTTTCCACATGCAGGACATTTCCACTTTTATATTTAAAAATATATTCTTCTAGATTATATTGTTTCATTCAAACTCTTTTCGGAAATGCAGTGAAGTTTCATTTAAAAATGCATTTTGAATGAGTCAGCTTTTCATTGTATAGATTCATTATCTTGTCATTGTGTATTTAAATGTTTTTTGTTTGTATATTTTCTAATGATATTCCTTTTTATCAACATCTTTATTGGACTGTAATTGCTTTACAATGGTGCATTAGTTTCTGCTTTATAAAAAAGTGAATCAGCTATACATATACATATATCCCCATATCTCCTCCCTATTACGTCTCCTCCCATCCTCCCTATCCCACCCCTCTAGGTGGTCACAGAGCACAAGCTGATCTCCCTGTACTATGCGACTGCTTCCCACTAGCAATCTGTTTTACATTTGGTAGTGTATATATGTCAATGCCACTCTCTTCGTCCCAGCTTAACCTTACCCCTCCCCGTGTCCTCAAGTCCATTCTCTACGTCTGCATCTTTATTCTTGCCCCTAGGTTATTCAGAACCAATTTTTTCTTTTTTCTTGTTTAGATTCCATATATATTTGTTAGCATACGGTATTTGTTTTTCTCTTTCTGACTTACTTCACTCTGTATGACAGACTCTAGGTCCATCCACCTCACTACAAATAACTCAATTTTGTTTCTTTTTATGGCTGAGTAATATTCAGCCATAAAAAGATATTGTATATATCTGCCACATCTTCTTTATCCATTCATCTGTCGATGGACACTTAGGTTGCTTAGATGTCCTGGCTATTGTAAATAGAGCTGCAATGAACATTGTGATACATGACTCTTTTTGAATTATGGTTTTCTCAGGGTATATACCCAATAGTGGGATTACTGATTCATACTTTAGTTCTATTTTTAGTTTTTCAAGGAACCTCTGTACTGTTCTCCATAGTGGCTGTATCAATTTACATTCCCACCAACAGTGCAAGAGGGTTCCCTTTTCTCCACACCCTCTTCAGCATTTATTGTTTGTAGATAGTTTGATGATGGCCATTCTGACCAGTATGAGATGATACCTCGTTGCAGTTTTGATTTGCATTTCTCTAATAATTTGTGATGTTGAGCTTCCTTTAATGTGTTTGTGGGCAATATGTATATCTTCTTTGGAGAAATGTCTATTTAGATCTTCTGCCCATTTTTGGATTGGGTTGTTTGGGGTTTTTTTGATATTGAGCTGCTTGTAAATTTTTGAGATTATCCTTTGTCAGTGGCTTCATTTACAAACATTTTCTCGCATTCTGATGGCTGTCTTTTCATCTTGTTTATGGTTTCCTTTGCTGTGCAAAAGCTTTAAAGTTGCATTAGGTCCCATTTGTTTATCTTTGTTTTTATTTCCATTTCTCTAGGAGATGGTTCCAAAAGGATCTTGCTGTGATTTATGTCATAGACTGTTCTGCCTATGTTTTACCCTAGGGTTTTTATAGTGTCTGGTCGTACATTTAGGTCTTTAATCCATTTTGAGTTTATTTTTGTGTATGGTTTTAGGGAGTGTTCTAATTTCATTCTTTTACATGTAGCTGTCCAGTTTTCCCAGCACCACTTATTGAAGATGCTGTCTTTTCTCCACTGTATACTCTTACCTCCTTTATCAAAAAATAAGGTGATCATAGGTGTGTGGGTTTATCTCTGGGCTTTCTATCCTGTTGCATTGATCTATATTTCTCTTTTTGTGCAAGTATCAGACTGTCTTTATTACTATAGCTTTGTAGTATAATCTGAAGTCAGAGAGCCCAATTCCTCCAGCTCCGTTTTTCTTTTTCAAAATGGCTTTGGCTATTCAGGGTCTTTTGTATTTCCATACAAATTGTGAAATTTGTTGTTCTAGTTCTGTGGAAAATGCCATTGGTAGTTTGATAGGGATTGCATTGAATTTGTAGATTGCTTTGGGTAGTAGAGTCATTTTCACAATATTGATTCCTCCAATCCAAGAACATGGTATATCTCTCCATCTATTTATATCATCTTTAATTTCTTTCATCAGTGTCTTATAGTTTTCTGCATACATGTCTTTTGTCTCCTTATGTAGGTTTATTCCTAGGTATTTTATTGTTTTCCTTGCAATGGTAAATGGGAGTGTTTCCTTAATTTCTTTTCTGATTTTTCATCATTAGTGTATAGGAATGCCAGATATTTCTGTGCATTAATTTTGTATCTTGCTGCTTTGCCAAATTCATTGATTAGCTCTAGAAGTTTTCTGGTAGCATCTTTAGGATTCTCTATGTATAGTATCATGTCATGCAAACAATGACAGCTTTACTTCTTCTTTTCTGATTTGGATTCCTTTTATTTCTTTTCCTTCTCTGATTGCTGTGGCTTAAACTTCCATAACTATGTTCAATAATAATGGTGAGAGTGCACAACCTTGTCTTGTTCCTGATCATAGAGGAAATGGTTTCAGTTTTTCACCATTTAGAATGATGTTGGCTGTGGGTTTCTCATATATGGCCTTTATTATGTTGAGGTAAGTTCCCTCTATTCTTACTTTCTGGAGGGTTTTTATCATAAAGGAGTGTTGAATATTGTTGAAAGCTTTTTCTGCATTTATTGAGATGATTATATGGTTTTTCTCCTTCAATTTGTTAATATGATTTATCACACTGATTGATTTGTGTATTTTGAAGAATCCTTGCATTGCTGGGATAAACCCCACTTAATCATGGTGTATGATCCTTTTAATGTGCTGTTGGATTCTATTTGCTAGCATTTTGTTGAGGATTTTTGCATCTATGTTCATCAGTGATATTGGCCTGTAGTTTTCTTTCTTCGTGACATCTTTGTCTGGTTTTGGTATCAGGGTGATGGTGGCCTCGTGGAGTGAGTTTGGGAGTCTTTCTCCCTCTGATATATTTTGGAAGAGTTTGTGAAGGATAAGTGTTAGCTCTTCTCTAAATGTTTGATAGAATTCGCCTGTGAAGCCATCTGGTCCTGGGCTTTTGTTTGTTGAAAATTTTTAATCACAGTTTTAATTTCAGTGCTTGTGATTTGTTGTTTATATTTTCTATTTCCTCCTGGTTCAGTCTCAGAAGGTTATGCTTTTCTAAGAATTTGTCTATTTCTTCCAGGTTGTCCATTTTATTGACGTATCATTGCTTGTCGTAATCTCTCATGATCCTTTGTATTTCTGCAGTGTCAGTTGTTACTTCTCCTTTTTCCTTTCTAATTCTATTGATTTGAGTCTTCTCCCTTTTTTTCTTGATGAGTCTGGATAATGGTTTATCAATTGTGTTTATCTTCTCAAAGACCAAGCTTTTAGTTCTGTTGGTCTTTGCTATTGTTTCCTTCATTTCTTTTTCATTTATTTCTGATCTGATCTTTATGATTTCTTTCCTTCCTCTAACTTTCTGTTTTTTTGGTTCTTCTTTCTCTAATTGTTTTAGGTGTAAGTTTAGGTTGTTTATTTGAGATTTTTCTTATTTCTTGAGGTAGGATTGTATTGCTATTAACTTCCCTCTTTTAACTGCTTTTGCTGCATCCCATAGGTTTTGGGTCATCATATTTTTATTGTCATTTGTTTCTAGGTATTTTTTGATTTCCTCTTTGATTTCTTCAGTGATCTCCTGGTTATTTAGTAGTGTATTGTATAGCCTCCATGCATTTGTAGTTTTTACAGATTTTTTCCTGTAATTGATATATAGTCTCATAGTGTTGTGTTCGGAAAAGATACTTGATACAATTTCAATTATCTTAAATTTGCCAAGGCTTGATTTGTGAACCAAGATATGATCTATCCTGCAGAATGTCCATGAGCACTTGAGAAGAAAGTGTATTCTGTTGTTTTTGGATGGAATGTCCTATAAATATCAATTAAGTCCATCGTGTTTAATGTATCATTTAAAGCTTGTGTTTCCTTAATTATTTTCGTTTTGGATGATCTGTCCATTGGTGAGAGTGGGGTGTTAAAGTCCCCTGGTATGATTGTGTTACTGTTGATTTCCCCTTTTATGGCTGTTAGTATTTGCCTTATGTATTGAGGTGTTTGTATATTGGATGCATAAATATTTACATTTGCTATATCTTCTTCTTGGATTGATCGTTGATCATTATGGAGTGTCCTTCTTTGTCTCTTGTAATAGTCTTCATTTTAAAGTCTATTTTGTCTGATATGAGAATTGTTGCTCCAGCTTTCTTTTATTTCCATTTGCATGGACTATGTTTTTCTATCCCCTCACTTTCAGTCTGTATCCTTAGGTCTGAAATGGGTCTCTTGTAGACAGCATATATACACTCCTTGTTTTTGTATCCATTCAGCCAGTCTATGTCTTTTGGTTGGAGCATTTAATACATTTACATTTAAAGTAATTATAGATATGTATGTTCCTATTACCATTTTCTTAATTAGTTTGGGTTTGTTTTTGTAGGTCTTTTCCTTCTCTTGTGTTTCCTGCCTATAGAAGTTCTTTTAGCATTTGTTGTAATGCTCGTTTTGTGGTCCTGACTTCTCTTAGATTTTGCTTGTCTTAAAGGTTTTAATTTCTCCGTCGAGTCTGAATGAAATCCTTTCTGGGTAGAGTAATCTTGGTTGTAGTTTTTTCCCTTTCATCACATTAAATATGTCCTGCCACTCCCATCTGGCTTGCAGATTTTCTGCTGAAAGGTCAGTTGTTATCCTTATAGGGATTCACTTGTAGGTTTTTTGTTGCTTTTCCCTTGCTGCTTTTAATATTTTTTCATTGTATTTAATTTTTGGTAGTTTGATTAATACATGTCTTGGCATGTTTCTCCTTGGGTTTATCCTGTATGAGACTCTGTGCTTCCTGGACTATTTCCTTTCTCTTTGTAGGGAAGTTTTCAACTATAATCTATTCAAATAGTTTCTCAGTCCCTTTCTTTTTCTCTTCTTTAACTGGGACCCCTGTAATTCAAATGTTCATGAGTTTAATGTTGTCCCAGAGTTCTCTGAGACTGTCCTCACTTCCTTTCATTCTTTTTTCTTTATTCTGCTCTGTGGTAGTTATTTCCACTATTTTGTCTTCCAGGTCACTTATCCATTCCTCTGCCTCTATTATTCTGCTGTTGATTGCTTCTAGAGAGTTTTTTGTTTCATTTATTGTGTTGTTCATCTTTGTTTGTTTGCGCTTTAGTTCTTCTAGGTCCTTGTTAAACATTTCTTGTATATTCTCCATTCTATTTCCAAGAATTTGGATCATCTTTATTATCATTACTCTGAATTCTTTTTCAGGTAGACTGCCTATTTCCTCTTCATTTGTTTGGTTTAGTGGGATTTTGCCTTGCTCCTTCTTCTACTGTGTGTTTCTGTGTCTTCTCATTTTGCTTAACTTACTGTGTTTGGAGTGTCCTTTTCACAGACTGCAGGTTCCTAGTTCCCGTTGTTTTTTGTGTCTGCCCTCAGTGGGTAAGGTTGGTTCAGTGGGTTGTGTAGGTTTCCTTGTGGAGGTGACTGGTGCCTGTGTTCTTGTGGATGAGGCTGGATTGTTTTTTAGGGTGGGCAGGACCATGTCCTATGGTGTGTTTTGGCATGTCTGTGACCTTATTGTGATTTTAGGCAGCCTCTGTGCTAATTGGTGGGGTTTTGTTTCTGTCTTACTAGTTGCTTGGCATAGGGTGTCCAGCACTGTAGCCTGCTGGCCGTTGAGTGAAGCTGAGTCTTAGTGTTCATATGGAGATCTCCTGGAGAGCTTTCCTCATTTGATATTATATGGAGCTGGGAGGTTTCTGGTGGACCAGTGTCCTGAACACGGCTCTCCCACATCAGAGGCAGAGGCCTGACACCCGGCTGAATCACCAAGGCCTTGTCCCTCACGTGGCTGCTGGTCTTGAAGGATCTCCTGGAAAGGCGAGAGGGCGGGGGCGACCTTTGCTCTCTCTGGGGTTATAAAACCTGGTGGCAGAAGCAGAGACCTACATCAACTCTGGCTGGAGGCAGAGACAGATATTTTGGGTCTCTGGCACCAAGACATGGCCTCACTCTTTAATGATATCTCTTGGTATCTTCTTCTTGAAAAAAATCTAGTTTGGGGGCTTCATTACAAAGTGTTTATTACATACATATTCCATGATATATTTTAATTTCTATTTTTGTTGTGGTATAACTTACATAAAGCAAATTGCTATAATATTAAATATATGGCTTGATATATTTCTTTATTAAAGACATTATTTTTTCTTAGAGGAGTTTTAAGTTCATAAGACAATCAGTTGGAAGGTACTTCAATTTGTCATATACTTCCTCAACCTGAGCATAGCCTTCCCCATTATCAGCATCACTCATCAAAGAGGTACATTCGTTATAACTGATGAACCTACACTGACACATCATTATCCCACGTTCATAGTATTAATTAGGGTTCACTTGATGTACATTCTATAAGTTTTGACAAATTCATAATGACATGAATCTACAAATATGGTATCATACAGAGTAGTTTCACTGAACTAAAAGTCCTCTGTGCTCTACTTATTCATCCCTCCCTCCAAACTCTCCCAACCCCTGGCAACAGCTACTCTTTTTCCATAGTTTTGGAAACTATGGAAACTGTTTCCATAGTTTTGCCTTTTCCAGAATGTCATGCAGTTGGGATCGTTCAGTATGTAGCCTTTTCAGATAGATTTCCTTCACTTAGTAATATGCCTTTAAGGTTTCTCCTTGTCTTCTTATGACTTTATAATCATATCTTTTTGGTACAAAATAACTTTCATTTGTCTGGATGTATCACAGTTTATTATCCATTCACCTGCAGTAGGACATCTTGGTTGCTTCTACATTTTGCCAATTGTGAATGAAGCTGCTGTAAACATATGTGTAAACATAAGTTTTCAACTCCTTTGGGTACATACCAAAGAGTGTGATTGCTGGAATAATGGTGTGTTAAGACTATGTTTAATTTATGTAAGAAACCAACAAATTGTCTTCCAAAGAGACAGTACCATTTTGCATTCCCACCAGCAGTGAGTGAGAATTCCTGTTGTGCAGCATCCTCACCAGCATTTTGAATGTCAGTGTTCTGGAGTTAAGCTATTCTAATAGGTGTATGGTAATCTCATTGTAGTTTCAATTTGCATTTCCTTGATGACATATGATATGGATCATCTTTTGCTACTTGTATGCTTCATTGTTGAGATGTCTCTTAGGGTCTTGGCCCATTTTTTAATTGGGTTATTTGTAGTCTTATGGTTGAATTTTAAGTTCTTTGTATATTTTGGATAACAGCCCTTTATCAGATATGTCTTTCATTGCTGTTTTCTCCCAGACTTGACAGTGTCTTTTGTGGAGTAGAAATTTTAATTTTAATAAAGTCCAGCTTATCAATTTTTTATTTCATGTATCATGCCTTTGGTGTAAGTATCTAAAAAGTCATTGCCAAACCCATGGTCATCTAGAATTTTTTCCTATCTTATCTTCTAGGAGTTTTATAGTTTTGCATTTTACATTTAGCTTTATGATCCATTTTGAGTAAATTTTTGTGAAGGCTGTAAAAACTGTATCTAGATTCTTTTTTTCCTTGTCCATGTGTTCCAACCCATTTGTTGAAAAGGCTATCTTTTCCTTATTGTATTGCCTTTGCGCCTTTGTCAAAGACCAGTTGACTATATTTATGGAGGCCTATTTATGAGCTCTCTGTTCAGTTTCATTTATCTGTTTGTCTTGTTTTTTGGTTTATTTGTTTGTTGTTTTTTTCTAATACCACATTGTCTTGATTACTGTAACTTTATATTAAGACCTGAAGTTCAGTAGTGTCAATCCTCCAAATTTTTCTATCTCCTTCAATATTGTATTGACTATTTGGGTCTTTTGCCTCTCCACATAAACTTTAGAATCAGTTTATCACCATTCACCAATAACTTGCTGGGATTTTGATTGGGAATGCATTGAATCTATAGATCAAGTTGGGAAGAACTGACATCTTGACAATATTGATTCATCCTGTCCATAAACATGGAATATCTCTCCATTTATTTAGTTCTCCTTTGATGTTTTTTGTCAGAGTTCTTTAGTTTTCTTCATAAATCTAACTACTATATATACATATATATATTCTTATAATATATTTTGTTATATTTACACGTGTTTCATTTTTTACACCTAAGTGCCAGTGTAAATGGTATTGTGTTTTTAATTTCAAATTACACTTGTTTATTGCTTGTATATAGAAAGGGCTTGGCTTTTGTGTATTAACCTTGTATCCTGCCACTTTGCTATAATTCCTTATTAGTTCCAGTTTTTTGGTCAGTTCTTTCATATTTTCTACATAGAAAATCTTTTCATCTGTGAACAAAGATAGTTTTATTTCTTCCTTTCTAATATGTATAATTTTTATTTCTTTTTGCTCTCTTATTTCAGTAGCTAGGACTTCCAGTACAATGTTGAAAAGGAGTGGTGATAGGAGATATACTTGCCTTGTTCCTGGTCTCAGTAGGAAAGCTTTTAGTTTGTCATGAGTATGATATTAGCTGTAAGGTTTTTGTAGATATTCTTTGTCAAGTTGAGGAAAGTCCTCTCCATTTCTCATTTACTGAGAGTTTTATCATGAATGGATATTGGATTTTTTCAAATGTTTTTTCTGCATCTATTGATATGAGCATGTGATTTTTTTCCTTTGTATATAGCCTTTTAATGTGATGCATTAATGAATTTTCAAATATTGAACCAGCCTTGCACACCTGGCATAAATTCTACTTGGTTCTGGTGTATAGTTCTTATTATACATTGTTGTATTTAATTTGCTAATATTTTGTTGAGGATTTTTGCATGTATGATCATAAGATATACTGGTCTACAGTTTTCTTGTAATGTCTTTGTATACTTCTAGTATTAAGGTGTTAGTGAACTGTAGCTTTGTAGAATGAGTTAGAAAGTATTCTCTCTACTTCTGTCTTCTGAAAGAGTGTAGAGAATTGGTATACTTTATTCCTTAAATGTTTGGTAGATTCACCAGTGACCCATCTGGGCTTGGTGCTTTCTGTTTTGGAAGATCATTCATTATATCCTTAATAGATATAGGTCTATTCAGATTGTGTATTTCTTCTAGTTTGATTTGTGTCTTTTAAGGAACTGGTCCATTATCAAATGGACCAGTTATCAAATGTATTATCAAATGTGTGCACACAGAATTTTTCATAGTATTCCTGTGTTATCCTTTTAATGTCCATGGAATCTGTAGAGATGTTTCCTTTTTCATTTCTGATATAAATAATTTGTATGCTCTCTTTTTTTTTTCTTGGCCAGCCTGGCTAGAGGCTTATCTGTTTTATTGATCTCTTCAAAGAACTGTAATTTGGTTTTGTTGATTTTCTCTGTGGATTTCCTCTTTTCAATTTCATTTTTATTATTTATTTAAATTTTTTCTCTAGTTTTTTTTCTTCTTCTGATTACTCTGGATTGAATATACTCCTTTTTATGTATCCTAAAGTAGAAGTTTAGCTAATTGATTTTAGATCTTTCTTCCTTTCTAAGATATACACTGTATTCAATTCTATACATTTCCTTTATGCACTGCTTTCATTGCATCTGACAAATTTGGATAAGTTGTGTTTTCACATTCATTTAGTTCAAAATATTGTAAAATTTCTCATGAGTTTTATTTGTCTCATGTGTTATTTATAAGTGTTTTGTTGAATCTTCAAGCATTTGGAGATTTCCTAATTGATTTGATTTGGAAATTGATTTCTAGTTTAATTCCATAGTGGTCTGAGAGCTGACGTCATATGGTTTCCATTCTTTTAAATTTGTTAAGATGTGTTTTATGGCTCAGAATGTGAATGTTCCATGTGAGCTTGAGAAAAATATGTATACTGCTGTTGTTGGATGAAGCAATCTATTGATGTCAATTATATCTAGTTGATTGATAGTGTTACTGAGTTCAACTATGCCCTACTAATCCTGCTTGCTGGATCAATCCATTTCTAATAGAGGGATGTTGAAGTCTCCAACTATAATAGTGGATTCATGTATTTCTCTGTGCAGTTCTATCAGTTTTTGCCTCACGTATTTTGACACTCTGTTGATAGGTGCATACGTGTTAACTACTGCTATGTCTTCTTAGAGAATTGATCCCTTAATTACCATGTAATGCCCCTCTTTATCTCTGGTAATTTTCCTTGCTATGAAGTCTTCTGTCTGAAGTCAATATAGGTACTCCTGCTTTCTTTTGATTAGTGTTAACATGGTATGTGTTTCTGCATTCCTTTACTTTTAATCTATGTGTTTCCTTATATTGAAAGTCAGTTTCTTGTAGATAACACGTAGTTGTGTTTTGTTTTTTATCTCTTCTGACAATCTTTGTCTTTTAATTAGTACATTTTAATTAGTGCACTGATGTTCAAAATGACTGTTGATATGGTTGGATTAATACCTACTATATCTATTACTGTCTTCTATTTGTTGCCCTTGTTCTTTCTTCATTTTTTTCTTCCAGTCTTTCTCTGCCTTTTGTGGTTTTAACTGAGCATTTTATATGGGATTCCATTATTCTTTCTTTCTTAGTGTATCAGTTATATTTATTTTTAAACTTTTTAGTGGTTGCTCTAGAGTCTACAACATGTTTTACAGCAAACCTAAGTCCACTTTCAAATAACACTATATTGCTCAGGTAGTATGCATACCTTATAATAACAAAATATTCCTGATTCCTAATTTTTTCCTCTCATTCCTTGCATCATTGCTATTATTTATTTCACCTATACATAAGTATACAAAATTGGATACATTTTTGCTATTATTATTTTGAACAAAGTGTTACCTGATAGAGCAATTAAGAATAAGAAATTTAAAGTTTCTATTTTACCTTTACTTATTCCTTCTCCAAAGTTTGTGACCTATATTATTTGCCTTCTCTCTAAAGGATTTCTTTTAATATTTCTTACAGGGCAGATCTTCTGGCTACAAGTTCCCTCAGTTTTTGTCTGAGAGAAAGTCTTTATTTTTCCTTCACTTTTGAAGGATAATTTTGCAGGGCATGGAATCCTAGGTTAGTGGATTTTTTTCCTCTCAATGCTTTAAAGATTTTATTCCACTTCTTTCTTGTATGGTTTCGAGAGAAGGCAGATATAATTTTTATCTTTGCTTCTTTATAAATAAAAAGTTTTTGCTCCACTGGCCTCTTTCAGGATTTTTTCTTTAATCTTTGTTTTTCTATAGTTTGAACATGATATGGCTAGGTGGTTTTTTTTTGGTTTTTTTGGCTTTTATCCTTTTGGTGTTTTCTAAGCATCCTGCATCTGTGACTTGATGTAAATTCTCAGTCATTATTGTTTCAATATTTCTTCTGTTCCTTTATCTCTTTCTTCCCCTTCTGGTATTCCAATTACGTGTATTTTACACTGTTTGTAGTTCCCCCTCAGCTCTTGGATAAAGCAGGACAAAGCTATTAATAAGGCCATCAAAGGCATTCTTCATTTACGTCACAGTGTTGTTGATCTAGCACTTCTTTTTCATTCTTCCTTGGAATTTCTATCTCTTCTTACACAGACCATCTGGTCTTGCATGACATCTACTTTTTGCACTAGCACTCTTAGCATATTTATCATAGTTTTCTAAAATTCTTTGCTTGATGATTACAAAATCCCTGCCATATCTGAATCAGGTTCTAATTCTTGCTTTGCATCTTCAAACCGTGTTTTTTGCCTTTTAGTATGCCTTGCAATTTTTTCTTGAAAGCCAGATATGATATACTGGGTAAAAGGAATCACTGTAAATAGACCTTTAGTAATGTGATGGCAAGGTATATGAGAGAGGAAGCATTCTATCTTCTTATGATTATGTCTGTCTTTTAGTGAGCCTGTGCCTCTGGATTGTGAACTTCACAAGTCTCAGTTTCTGTCTCCCCCACTTTCCCCTTAGGGGGGACAGGATAGTTCAAGTGCACCAGAATTGAATATTCTTTTTTTCCATATTGAAGGATAGAGCTGTCTCAAGTTGGGTATTTTCCTTCCCCTCAGGTCAGTTAGGCTGTGATAAAACCTCAGCTGGCTAGGCTAAGGTAAAACAGTTTCTCCTGTGGGTGAGCCTTGTTAAGAAGAAAAGAATGTTCTGGTATATTTCAAAATGGTTCTTTTTCACCTTCCTAACTGAAAGCACCAGGGAATTTTCCCCTGATATTCACTGTGAGAATCTAGTAGAACTTCAGGAGGTAAAACTCACGAAGGTGTGCCCCCTGCCCATGACTGGATCAGCAGCCCCCCCCCATAGTTTTTAATCTCTCAGACTTGAATGCATTGAGTCTCTAGCAATTTGTCAAGTACTGTTCAGAGTTTCGTACCCTGGCACTGGATCTTGTGGAGGTTTCTATCTATCGGTTTCTAATCTGGTTTGTTGTCATTCTGTTGTATTTACCTGTCTCCGGAATTTTGGTAGCAGCAATTTGGCCATGTGATGTCATGTCTCTTATGGATCTAAGAAGAGTTCTTGATTTTTCATTTTGTTTAGTATTTTGCTTGTTGTCAGGTAAGAGTGGCAACTTCCAAGTACCTTATATTCTGCACGAGAAACCTTAAGTCACCACCGATGTGTGTGTGTGTATATATATATATGTATATATTTACATCTTTATTGGAGTATAATTGCTTTACAATGGTATGTTACTTTTTGCTTTATAACAAAGTGAATCAGTTATACATATACATATGTTCCCATATGTCTTCCCTCCTGCGTCTCCCTCCCTCCCACCCTCCCTATCGCACACCTCTAGGTGGTCACAAAGCACCTAGCTGATCTCCCTGTGCTATGCGGCTGCTTCTCACTAGCTATCTATTTTACGTTTCGTAGTGTATATATGTCCATGCCACTCTCTAGCTTTCTCACAGCTTACACTTACCCCTCCCCATATCCTCAAGTCCATTCTCTAGTAGGTCTGTGTCTTTATTCATGTTTTACCCCTAGGTTCTTCATGACATTTTTTTTTCTTAAATTCCATATATATGTGTTAGCATATGGTATTTGTCTTTCTCTTTCTGACTTACTTCACTCTGTTTGACAGACTCTAGGTCCATCCACCTCATTACAAATAGCTCAATTTCGTTTCTTTTTGTGGCTGAGTAATATTCTATTCTATATATGTGCCACATCTTCTTTATCCATTCATCCGACGATGGACACTTAGGTTGTTTCCATCTCTGGGCTACTGAAAATAGAGCTGCAATGAACATTTTGGTACATGACACTTTTTGAATTATGCTTTTTTCAGGGTATATGCCCAGTAGTGGGATTGCTGGGTCGTATGGTAGTTCTATTGTAGTTTTTTAAGGAACCTCCATACTGTTCTCCATAGTGACTGTACCAATTCACATTCCCACCAGCAGTGCAAGAGTGTTCCCTTTTCTATACACCCTCTCCAGCATTTATTGTTTCTACATTTTTTGATGATGACCATTCTGACTGGTGTGAGATGATATCTCATTGTAGTTTTGATTTGCATTTCTCTAATGAATAATGATGTTGAGCATTCTTTCATGTGTTTGTTGGCAGTCTGTATATCTTCTCTGGAGAAATGTCTATTGAGGTTTTCTGCCCATTTTTGGATTGGGTTGTTTGTTTTTTTGTTATTGAACTGCATGAGCTGCTTATAAATTTTGGAGATTAATCCTTTGTCAGTTGCTTCATTTGCAAATATTTTCTCCCATTCTGAGGGTTGTCTTTTGGTCTCATTTATGGTTTCCTTTGCTGTGCAAAAGCTTTGAAGTTTCATTAGGTCCCATTTGTTTATTTCTGTTTTTATTTCCACTTCTCTAGGAGGTGGGTCAAAAAGGAGCTTGCTGTGATTTATGTTATAGAGTGTTCTGCCTATGTTTTCCTATAAGAGTTTTATAGTGTCTGGCCTTACATTTGGGTCTTTAATCCACTTGGAGCTTATTTTTGTGTATGGTGTTAGGGAGTGATCTAATCTCATACTTTTACATGTACCTGTCCAGTTTTCCCAGCACCACTTATTGAAGAGGCTGTCCTTTCTCCACTGTACATTCCTGCCTCCTTTATCAAAGATAAGGTGACCATATGTGCGTGGGTTTATCTCTGGGCTTTCTATCCTGTTCCATTGATCTATCTTTCTATTTTTGTGCCAGTACCAGACTGTCTTGATTACTGTAGCTTTGTAGTATAGTCTGAAGTCAGGGAGCCTGATGCCTCCAGCTCCGTTTTTCATTCTCTAGATTGTTTTGGCTATTCGGGGTCTTTTGTGTTTTCATACAAATTGTGAAATTTTTTGTTCTACTTCTGTGAAAAATGCCAGTGGTAGTTTGATCGGGATTGCATTGAATCTGTAGATTGCTTTGGGTAGTAGAGTCATTTTCACAATGTTGATTCTTCCAATCCAAGAACATGGTATATCTCTCCATCTATTTGTATCATCTTTAATTTCTTTCATCAGTATCTTATAATTTTCTGCATACAGGTCTTTTGTCTCCTTAGGTAGGTTTATTCCTAGATATTGTATTCTTTTTGTTGCATTGGTAAATGGGAGTGTTTTCTTGATTTCACTTTCAGATTTTTCATCATTTCATCATTTCATCTCTGGTATAGAAATGCCAGAGATTTCTGTGCATTAATTTTGTATCCTGCTACTTTACCAAATTCATTGATCAGCTAGTAGTTTTCTGGTAGCATTTTTAGGATTCTCTATGTATAGTGTCATGTCATCTGCAAACAGTGACAGCTTTAATTCTTCTTTTCCAATTTGGATTCCTTTTATTTCCCTTTATTCTCTGATTGCTGTGGCTAAAACTTCCAAAACTATGTTGAATAAGAGTGGTGAGAGTGGGCAACCTTGTCTTGCTCCTGATCTTAGTGGAAATGCTTTCAGTTTTTCACCATTGACGATGATGTTGGCTCTGGATTTGCCATATATGGCCTTTATAATGTTGAGGAAAATTCCCTCTATACCGACTTTCTGCAGGTTTTTTATCATAAATGGGTGTTGAATTTTGTCGAAAGCTTTCTCTGCATCTATTGAGATGATCATATGGTTTTTCTCCTTCAATTTGTTAATATGGTGTGTCACGTTGATTGATTTGCGTATATTGAAGAATCCTTGTATTCCCGGAATAAACCCCACTTGATCATGGTGTATGATCCTTTTAATGTGCTGTTGGATTCTGTTTGCTAGTATTTTGTTGAGCATTTTTGCATCTATGTTCATCAGTGATATTGGCCTGTAGTTTTCTTTCTTTGTGACATCCTTGTCTAGTTTTGGTATCAGGGTGATGGTGGCCTCATAGAACAAGTTTGGGAGTGTTCCTCCCTCTGCTATATTTTGGAAGAGTTTGAGAAGGATAGGTGTTAGCTCTTCTCTAAATGTTTGATAGAATTCGCCTGTGAAGCCATCTGGTCCTGGGCTTTTTTTGTTGCAAGATTTTTAATCACAGTTCCAATTTCAGTGCTTGTGATTGGTCTGCTCATATTTTCTATTTCTTCATGATTCAGTCTTGGCAGGTTGTGCATTTCTAAGAATTTGTCCATTTCTTCCAGGTTGTCCATTTTATTAGCATAGAGTTTCTTGTAGTAATCTCTCATGATCTTTTGTATTTCTGCAGTGTCAGTTGTTACTTCTTCTTTTTCATTTCTAATTCTACTGATTTGAGTCTTCTCCCTTTTTTTCTTGATGCGTCTGGCTAATGGTTTATCAATTTTGTTTATCTTCTCAAAGAACCAGCTTTTAGTTCTGTTGATCTTTGCTATCGTTTCCTTCATTTCTTTTTCATTTATTTCTGGTTTGATTTTTATGATTTCTGCTAACTTTGGGTTTTTTTTGTTGTTCTTTCTCTAATTGCTGTAGGTGCAAGTTTAGGTTGTTTTTTCGAGATGTTTCCTATTTCTTACGGTAGGATTGTATTGCTATAAACTTCCCTCTTAGAACTGCTTTTGCTGCATCCCATAGGTTTTGGGTCATCATGTCTCCATTGTCATTTGTTTCTAGGTATTTTTTGATTTCGTCTTTGATTTCTTCAGTGATCACTTGCTTATGAAGTATTGTATTGTTTAGGCTCCATGTGTTTTTAGTTCTTACAGATCTTTTCCTGTAATTGATATCTAGTCTCATAGCGTTGTTGTCGGAAAAGATACTTGAGACTATTTCAATTTTCTTAAATTTATCAAGGTTTGATTTGTGACCCAAGATATGATCTATGCTGGAGAATGTTCCATAAGCACTTGAGAAAAATGTGTATTCTGTTGTTTTTGGATGGAATGTCCTATAAACATCAATTAAGTCCATCTTGTTTAATGTATCATTTAAAGCTTGTGTTTCCTTATTTATTTTCATTTTGGATGATCTGTCCATTGGTGAAAGTGGGGTGTTAAAGTCCCCTAGTATGAATGAGTTACTGTCGATTTCCCCTTTTATGGCTGTTAGGATTTGCCTTATGTTTTGAGGTGCTGCTATGTTGGGTGCATAAATATTTACAATTGTTATATCTTCTTCTTGGATTGATCCCTTGATCATTATGTAGTGTCCTTCTTTGTCTCTCCTAATAGTCTTTATTTTAAACTCTATTTTGTCTGATATGAGAATTGCTACTCCTGCTTTCTTTTGCTTTCCATTTGCATGGAATATCTTTTTCCATCCCTTTACTTTCAGTCTGTATGTGTCTCTAGGTCTGATGTGGGCCTCTTGTAGACAGCATATATATGGGTCTTGTTTTTGTATCCATTCAGCCAATCTGTGTCTTTTGGTGGGAGCATTTAGTCCATTTACATTTAAGGTAATTATCAATATGTATGTTCCTATTCCCATATTCTTAATTGTTTTGGGTTCATTATTGTAGGTCTTTTCCTTCTCTTGTGCTCCTTGCCTAGAGAAGTTCCTTTAGCATTTGTTGTAAAGCTGGTTTGGTGGTGCTGAACTCTCTCAGCTTTTGCTTGTCTGTAAAGGTTGTAATTTCTCCATCAAATCTGAATGAGATCCTTGCTGGGTAGAGTAATCTTGGTTGCAGGTTTTTCTCCTTCATCACTTTAAATATGTCCTGCCAGTCCCTTCTGGCTTGCAGAGTTTCTGCTGTAAGGTCAGCTGTTAACCTTATGGGGATTCCCTTGTGTGTTATTTGTTGTTTCTCCCTTGCTGCTTTTAATATGTTTTCTTTGTACTTAATTTTTGACAGTTTGATTAATATGTGTCTTGGCGTATTTCTCCTTGGATTTATCCTGTGTGGGAATCTCTGTGTGTCCTGGACTTGATTAACTCTTTTGTTTCCCATATTAAGGAAGTTTTCAACTATAATCTTCAAATATTTTCTCAGTCCCTTTCTTTTTCTGTTCTTCTTCTGGAACCCTTATAATTTGAATGTTGGTGTGTTTAATGTTGTCCCAGAGGTCTCTGAAACTGTCCTCAGTTCTTTTCATACTTTTTTCTTTATTCTTCTCTGCAGTAGTTATTTCCACTATTTTATCTTCCAGGTCACTTTTCCCTTCTTCTTCCTCAGTTATTCTGCTATTGATCCCATCTAGAGTATTTTTAATTTCATTTATTGTGTTGGTCATCATTGCTTGTTTCCTCTTTAGTTCTTCTAGGTCCTTGTTAAATGTTTCTTGCATTTTCTCTATTCTATTTCGAAGATTTTGGATCCTCTTTACTATCATTATTCTGAATTCTTTTTCAGGTAGACTGCCTCTTTCCTCTTCATTTCATAGATCTGGTTGGCTTTTATCTTACTTCCTCATCTGCTGTGTGTTTTTCTGTCTTCTCATTTGGCTTATCTTACTGTATTTGGGGTCTCCTTTTTGCAGGCTGCACGTTCGTAGTACCCATTTTTTGTGGTGTCTGTCCCCAGTGGCTAAAGTTGGTTCAGTGGGTTGTGTAGGCTTCCTGGTGGAGGGGACTAGTTCCTGTGTTCTGGTGGATGAGGCTGGATCTTGGCTTTCTGGTGAGCAGGTTCACGTCTGGTGGTGTGTTTTGGGGTGTCTGTGGCCTTATTATGATTTTAGGCATCCTCTCTGCTAATGGGTGGGGTTGTGTTCCTGTCTTGCTAGTTGTTTGTCATAGGGTGTCCAGCACTGTAGCTTGCTGGTCATTGAGTGAAGCTGGGTGCTGGTGTTGAGTTGGAGATGTCTGGAAGATCTTTGCCATTTGGTATTATGTGGAGCTGGGAGGTATCTTGTGGACCAGTGTCCTGAAGTTGGCTCTCCCACCTCAGAGGCACAGCACTGACTCCTGGCTGCAGTACCAAGAGCCTTTCATCCACACAGCTCAGAATATAAGGGAGAAAAACTAGAAAGAAAGAAAGAAAGAATAGAAGGAAGGAGGGAAGTAAGGAAAGAAAGAAAGAAGATAAAATAAGAAAAAATAAAGTTATTAAAATAACAAATAATTATTAAGAAAAAAAAAAATTTAAAGAAAAAAAAGGACGGATAGAACCCTAGGACAAATGGTGGAAGCAAAGCTATACAGACAAAATCTCACACAGAAGCATATACATACACACTCACAAAAAGAGGAAAAGGGGAAAAAATCATAAATCTGGCTCTCATAGTCCACCTCCTCAATTTGGGATGATTCGTTGTTTATTCATGTATTCCACAGATGCAGGGTACATCAAGTTGATTCCAGAGCTTTAATCCGCTGCTTCTGAGGCTGCTGAGAGGGATTTCCCTTTCTCTTCCTTGTTCTCACAGCTCCCGGGGCTCAGCTTTGGACTGGGCCCCGCCTCTGCATATAGGTCGCCCGAGGGCGTCTGTTCTTCGCTCAGAGAGGACGGGGTTAAAGGAGCAGCTGCTTCGGGGACTCTGGCTCACTCAGGCCAGTGGGAGAGAGGGGTACGGAGTGTGGGGTGAGCCTGCGGTGGCTGAGGCCGGCGTGATGTTGCACCAGCCTCAGGCACACTGTGCGTTCTCCCTGGAAGTTGTCCCTGGATCCCGGGACCCTGGCAGTGGTGGGTTGCACAGGCTCCCCGGAAGTGGGGCGTGGATTGTGACCTGTGCTCGCACACAGGCTTCTTGGTGGCGACAGCAACAGCCTTAGCGTCTCATGCCCGTCTCTGGGGTCCGTGCTTTTAGCCGGGCTCGCGCCCGTCTCTGGAGCTCCATTAAGCAGTGCTCTTAATCCCCTCTCCTTTCGCACCAGTAAACAAAGAGGCAAGAAAAAGTCTCTTGCCTCTTCGGCAGGTCCAGACTTTTCCCCGGACGCCCTCCTGGCTGGGCTAGCAGTGGTGCACTAACCTTCTGCAGGCTGTGTTCTCGCCGCCAACCCCAGTCCTCTCCCTGCCCTCGGACCGAAGCCTGAGCCTCAGCTCCCAGCCCCGCCTGCCCTGGCAGGTAAGCAGACAAGCCTCTCAGGCTGGTGAGTGCCCGTCGGCACCGATCGTCTGTGCGGGAATCTTTCTGCTTTGCCCTCTGCATCCCTGTTGCTGTGTTCTCATCCGTGGCTCCGAAACTTTCCCCCTCGCCACCCGCAGTCTCCGCCCGCAAAGGGGCTTCCTAGTGTGTGGAAACCTTTCCTCCTTCACAGCTCCCTCCCACTGGTGCAGGTCTCGTCCCTATCCTTTTGTGTATGTTTATTCTTTTTTCTTTTGCCCTACCGAGGTACGTGGGGACTTTCTTGCCTTTTGGGAGGTCTGAGGTCTTCTGCCAGCGTTCAGTATGTGTTCTGTAGGAGTTGTTCCACGTGTAGATGTATTTCTGGTGTATCTGTGGGGAGGAAGGTGATCTCCACTTCTTACTCTTCCGCCATCTTCCCCCTGAGTTCCACCACCATATATTTTTAAAGTATATGTCTCACGTTGTAATTTACAATTTTGTATTTCAGTATAGATCTCACTTACATTTGCCTTAGAGCTTAGGGATATTATGTGATACAAATAGTAAAACAAAGAGAATTTGTTGGAATCTTTCTTCCCCCAGATATTGAAGAAGTTTGTTTGTTTGTTTTAAACACCAAACACTGTTTTTTATTCTGTGAGAGTTTGTAAATTTTGAGTTCAGCCAAAAAGCTTTTAGCCAACATACGTATGTCATATGTGTGATGCTAGTTCCCTGGCTCTACAGAGAACATCAGGAATGATCTTTAAAGATTATGTATTTGGTTTTGGTTTGCATACTTGAGATGCCAAAAAGAAAAAAATCCCCTTAAAGCTCCCCTTAAATATTTTTCCTGGTATTTCCTGGAAAGAAGCATTTGATAAGTGAGTGTGCTTGGGAAAGCCCAATTCATAAAAATTAAAAAAGAAAAAAAATTCTGTAATGTCAGTATTTAATTGGCAATTCTGAAAGCAATAAATGATTTTAAAAGTTTAATTTAATGTAGCTAGTATGCTGACTGCAAATATATTAACAGCCCAGAGAGATAGAATTAGTATTGGGAAAATATCCCTAAATTTTTAGGTGTTATTTACTCTGTCACCATGGACAAGTCTATATGTTACCAGGAAACCATTGTAAAGTGAAAATAAATAACAATAAATAAGTAGGTGCCAGTCTCCTCAAATTGATCTATAGGTTCAATGCATCCCAATCAAAATCCAGCTACTTTTTGTAGAAGGTTATTCTAAAATTTTATGAAAATGCAGAATGGCTGGAATAGCCAAGAGTGAAGAAAAAGAGGAAAGTTGGAGAACATGCCAGACTCAAGACATTATAAAGTGGCAGTAGTTTGTACAATCTGGCAAAGGCATTATAAATAAATAGACCAATGAAACAGAATTTAGAGTTCAGAAATAGCCCCCAAAACATATTGGATTCCTGATAAAGACACCAGAGCAATTCAATAAGTACAAGAACTTTAAATAAAATGGTATTGCAGTGACTAGATATTTATGTGGGAAAAAAATGAATCTTGACATTCATCTCATATATAAACAAAAATTCAAGGTGCATCATAAACATAAATATAAAGCTTAAATTGTAAAACTTCTAGAACAAATGACAAAACATCTTTATAATGTTAAGGAAGGTAAAAATTTCTTAAATAGGGAACAGTAAGCACTAACAGTAACAAAAATCAACTTAAATTGAATTTCATTAAAATTAAAATCTTTTCTCATCAAAGGGCAGAAAGTAAAAAGGGCATCCATAGACAGGGAATAAATGCATCTGACAAAGAACTTATATATAAAGAATTCATGTATCTTAATAAAAAAAAACTCAAAATATGGACAGAAGTCCTGCTCAAACATTTTTGCAAATGGACAAAAAATATAGGAAAAAATACTTAGCATTGTCATCAGGGAAATGTAAGTTAAAACCACAAGGGCATACCAAGAATGAGTCTTATTAGAAAGACTAACAATACTGAATGTCAACAAGGATGAGGAGCAAACAGAACTGTCATACCTTGCTGGTGGAAATGTATTTGGTACAACCACTTTGCAAAATTGTTTGGCAATCACTAGCAATGTTAAACATAGCTCTATCATATGACCTAACAATTTCATTACTGAGAATATACCCAAAGGAAATGAGTGCAATGTTCATAAAAACATTTGCACAGGAATGTTTCTAGTAGCTTTGTTGGTAACTGCGCAAACCTGGAAACCACCCAAATGTTCTTTAATTATAACGTTCTCTTTTTATATTTTGTCCAGCACTGCTATATGATGGAACTTCAGTAGTTTCTCTAGGCTTAAACTTAAATAACCATCTTGATCAGAAGTCCAGAGTTCTTCAAATGGTGTTTTATACAATGTTTATGCAGTACATAGAACTGTGAAGACTGCAGTTAACTGTTAGGTGGTGTTGCAGGTGACGTAGCTAGATAAGATGTTCTGTAAAAACTGAGTAGATAGCATAGTATCCAAGTGGTGCTGTTCTGTGCCCAGCAAGAAATTAAGTGCAGAATTGTGGGAGGTAAAGGTCATGAACATCACTTATGGAGGAAATTAGGATCTTGAACTTCTTAAAGAGTGAGTAGTGAAGCCTTTTAAAGAACAGAAACTTTAGATGGAAAGATTGAAAAAGTTAGCCAAAGAGCCAAAACCAACATTCTTAAGAGCATCAGCAGAACCAGAAAAAGTTGTATTACCAGTGTCTTCTTGGTATTGTTATTAAGTAGAAAGATTGAGAAGCATGATAAAGGAGAAGTTATTGGGTTTAGCTAGGATAGGTTGCTAGTTATGCAGTCACAAATTTATTTAAGACTAGAGAAACATTTAGTGGGAAGTTGAGTTGTAATGGGGTAGATTTGGGGGGCATAGATGATGAATTCATAGATTTTGTCCATAAAGACAGGAAAAATATACAGTGGTAGATTTAATGGCAATGGAGGTCAGATAACAATTTATTATGACTTATTGGGATGATTACAAATAGAAGAGGCAGTCTGGGGCAGGTGAAGTTAATGAATTAGGTGACAATGTGTAGAGTATACTATACAATGGAAACAATAGTGGCACACAATTGGAGATGTATCCAGTAGCAGTGAGGGTCTAAGAGATTAAGAGATTTTTATTTATGTAAGATATGCTTTTAGTATGAAAGTTTCTGCAAGCGTGTATTTTTTGGTAACTGCTTTTCTATTGGAAATTTTTAAATCTTCATTAAAGAACCTCTGAAGATAATAAATTGCATAATGGCAAAAATTAATATTCTTTGTCACACTGAAGAAACTTTAGTTGTAATACAGCCTTCTGTTTCTTTTGATGCTTTTCAGCAAATATGTAAAATCACATGTACCAGATGTCATTTACTGATACTGTGAAATGACTGGAATTTTATTGGACAGCAGGAGCCAAGAAGTACAATAGGTTTGCAGACATGTGAAGAGATTACAATTTTTTAAAAAATATTAGCACTTACGTAAAATAAAATCATATGTTTCATCTTTGGCCTAAAATTTCTTCAGGTTTCAAAGGTCCTGTAATAAATGTGTTAGTACTGGATTTTTCCTTGTTGCAGAAGTGGGCTGTGAGACAGTAGAAATAGATTTTGAAATGCTTGAGACTTGAGAAGTTGGAGCTTGCCATATGGGTTGGATTTAGGCAGATCCAAGACTAGGAAGCCAAGATTCTATCTATACCTCTTTAGAAGTTTATGAGAATCTGTTATAACTAAGTAATTTATTTTCTGTCATTTGACTTTCTGGCTGACTTGTCCTTCTTTTGGGGCCTTTTCATCTCTTTGGGTCTTTTTGAACACATGGAAACTCATCCTGGAGAAAACAAAAAATAAAGATACTTAAAATACTGTGTCTAACTGTCCATGAAATGTATAATGTAATTACCTTCTGAGAGGCAGGAGTTAAATTACATTTTATCCTGGGAATATTGTTAAATGACTTTAAATTATCAAAAAGAATGAGACAGAAAATGCAAGCCCGGAAGTATGGCAATAAAAAGACATTCATGGAATACAGTTTCATTTAATTTATATGTATTATGTGAAGAAGAGATACAGTGCATTGCACATAATTTCTTTTTATCTCATGGAAAGTTTTGGAGATTGTTTTAAAAATAGAGTACTGGATTAAAGTATAACCTTATAACTTGTACCTTTGAAGACAGCTTTTCTTACTGTTTTGAATAGCCATTTTGTAATATCTATAGCTTAACCTGTCCTTGATAAATCTTAAAGAATTGGTTGTTGTTCTAAAGTAGGGAATGGGCCAGAGTCGGAGGATATATCATGATGCCAAATTGGAAAGGAAATCAATTGCTTTTCCAATAATCAGTGAGAATATAACACCAAGGAAATGAACTTTTCTAACTATTCTTATGGGACAAGCAAGCAATTGCTGTAACCATTCTACCCAGCAACGAGAAATGATTAGATAATTACTAAATCATTATACTGATTGTGCTAAAAACACCTGTTGGCTATAGAAAAAGGTACAGCCCATAAAAGAAAGCAAAAGGCAAAGGAAATAAAAACAATTGTGCTACTTTGCTGACAGCATGTGATGATGAATTTCTCATTGAAAGCCTGTGAAAGAAAAATAGATTGCTCATTCAGAATCAGTTTTGGTTCTCAGCATCTTTAAAAGACTTTTTCAGACAACTTATGCTCAGGACACACTAGCTAGGCACAGGTGATTATTTATTTATTCATTTATCCCTTCAAAGAGAGGCCTTCTCAGGCAACTTTTAAAGTGATTTATCCAGAATCACTGTGGTAATAATCTTCAGAGACTGATAAAGAACTAGGTAGGACTCTGGCCCTACATTTTGAATTGATGACATTTTGAATTGCAGCAGTTGACAATCTTTAGTGGAATAATGGTAATATAAGGCTGGAATTACTTCTGACTTGAGAGAGCTAATTCTATGACTTTCACTCAATGTAGCTATCTTAGAGAGGAGAAACGTCCTGCTTTAGTTTTGATGCTTGCTACTTAACCTAAAAGTACATATCTCTGTCACAGCCTACCTTTTCTTCCCGTAACACCCAGCATTGTAAACAAATACTTAATTTGAACCAGGTATAATGATTGGGTAGATGTGACACAACATATAGATGAGAATAATGAGGGAATTAATAGTGCAAATGAGAGTAATTGAAAAGATTGTCATGAGGTCCAAGCTGGGTAAGAAAGGAAGAGGAGCAGGTGGGAAGTTGGTGGCTGGAGAAAAGCATAAAGTCAAGGGACTTGACACTTAAGTGTAGGTTTAGTGGTTGAGAGTCAGTTGGTGAAGTTTTATGGATAAGTAAGAC
The DNA here is from genome assembly GCF_949774975.1 of Lagenorhynchus albirostris. Lineage (NCBI taxonomy): Eukaryota > Metazoa > Chordata > Mammalia > Artiodactyla > Delphinidae > Lagenorhynchus > Lagenorhynchus albirostris. The sequence continues at coordinate 83,136,795 of NC_083103.1, forward strand.
AGCTTTCAGATTTTGAGATTTAAAATATCTTTTTCTCTGGATGATACTGTCTAAATTGATGCCAAGTAAGTGGAGAGAGGAAGGTCAATGAAATAAATGAAGTCAAGGAACTATGACAACAGGGTGCTCGATGAGTCATCTAGTTGAACTGTAGGTAATGCAGACTCCCAATAATTAATTGGTTAATCAATTACTGAATATCTGTACAGTGCATTAAGGATGAAAGAAATTAGAAAATATACTATGTTCTCTAGGACTGTGGGTAACAGATTTTTAAACATTACAATATACTTGATGGTTATAATAGAGATATATGGTGCCTGCTACTCAGTAGATACTTAGTTTTTTGTTGAAAGAATAAATGCATGCACAAAGTCCTAAGGGAGCATAAAGGAACTAACTCAGCAAGGGCAACAGGAGAATTAATGTGGAAGAGCGTCAAGGAAAGACACCCAAAAGACATAAGATGTAAGCTTACTTTGGAGGATAGTTAGCCATCAGCAGAATACATTTGAGGGACTGGGGTGAGGCATTTCAAGTAGAAGAGAAAGATCCCTATCTGTGCAAAGGTAGAGAAACAAGGTGAGGCTGGAGTACAGGATACATGTGGGAGAGGACTAAAGGAACTCTCTTAGGAAGGACCTGTATGTCTGGCTGTTATTTGGGCTTTATCTTGAAGGAAATAGAGAGCCATCGGAGGATTTTAAGATGGGATGTCATAATATCAAATTTAGAACTAGAATTTCTAATGACTATTTTATTGGCAATGTAGAGATTATATTGGAGAGGGTAACTGTAGGCCTTTTGGGGCATTCCACATTTGAAGTGTCTGTTCTATTAAAATGTTAAATAGTCACAGTCTTTTGTTTTTGTTTTACATCAAATTAAGTGTGTATAAATGTATGTGTACATATATGTATAAATATTTGTGTATATATACATATATGTGTTTATAAGTAGTTGTACATATAAATATAGATAACATGCCACACAATATATATATGTGTGTGTGTATATGTATATATATATATATAGTCTGCAGATAAGATGAAGTTTGTCTTTGAGTAACAGAAGACTAAAAATAACAAAAGTTTATTTCTCCTTCATGTGAAATAAAGAGGTAGGCAGTCTAGAGTTGGCATTTGTGTGTGAGGAATTCAGACACCTTTTTTTGGTTGTTGTTTCATCTCCCTCAGCATCTAGGCTCTTCTTCATGGCCCAGGATTCTGCTTGAGTCCCAGCATCATATACACATTCCATCTAACAGGAAGGAGGAAAGGGATGGAAGAAATAGATATCCTTTACTTTAAGAACACTTTTACTCTAAGGATACATTCAACATGATATTTCAACTTACATCCCATTGACCACTATTTAGCTTAAGAGCCACACTTGGCTGTAGGAGAGGCTATAAAATATCATCTCTTCTGAATGGCATTATGCCCAGTTAACAAGAATGGCTTTCTTATGAGGGAGAAAGGGAAGAAGGATTACAGCATGAGAACTAGCAGTCCCTGCCACATAAAAGTGGTTAGTATTTTTCCCCCTCTAGTAATTCTGTCTAGAGAATAGGTGAGTATGTGTATATGAAGTTGACATGCTCTTAGAAGTTCTTCTATTTGAAGAAACATACAATCAGCACACAATATGTGGGCAATAATATTTTATAAGTATGACCATTTTTCAAAATATATTTATGTAGTTGGCTCAGTGTATACTACATGTGATGATTGTAATAAGTTGCATTTGTATAGAGATTTACATTTTTTTACAAAGTACCTCCACTTTATATAATCTACATAGCATTTCTAATGTAGGATGATGGTACTTCCCCATTTTGTTACTGGAAAAATGGAATTATGTGGTTTGATGTTGAAACGGGGACTAGTGTTTATTGACTCCTACTCTAGAGCTATTGATAGAAGGTAATAATTGCATGGATTTCTGAGAACAGAGGATAATTTGAAAATAATTGAAATTTTAGTTTAAATGAGTGTATAGTATTGGAAATGATAGTTCTGCCACTTGAAAACTTAGTATTCAAGAATCCACTTTTTCCTTTCACTTACCTGAACAGTAATATCATGGCCATGGTCAGAGCATCCCATTTTCCCATAGGTGTGACTGTTTCCGTCTCCCAACAGAACACATCAATTATTTGGTGTTGCTTAGTTAACAAAGTATGATAGATAAATTTACTTCTTCCTCTGCAACTGCAGAATACAAATTTTGCCTACACATTAATTGCTTTCTGACATGCTCACTGTATAAAAAAGTCAGAGAATTCAGCTATCTTTGTTTTATTACAATATTACTCTGTAAAAAACAGTACCCTTGTAAATATTATCACCATAATTGGAAAATGAAGTAAACATTTTGAACAACTGACTCAAATCATGGTGTTTTGAGCTGATGCCATATATTGCTCAGAAGGACATAGTTTAATTTCTTCTCCAGGGGTCCTTCCAATTAACAGAAAGTATTTTAATCTATTATCTGTAGAGTAAACTTTCTGAAGATATCTTTGTCTTAAAAATAGCAAAGGAAAAAGAAAGGAGTTGAGTCACTGACTGAGCCAGGATTTGAGTCACCTCTTTTGAAAAGACTGAATTTCTAGTTAAAAACCCGATGGCATTGTTTAAATTTTAAACCCTCATTTGGTAAGAACCAACTGAGTATTAATCAAGGGCTAAGACAAGATAATCTGTCATGAATTTCTTTATTTCTTTTTAATAAGGTTATATATAGTCATAACTAGCACTATAATTTTTCACTAACGCTAATAATCTCCATGGACATTTTTCAGTCTTCATCATACTTCTCTGTTCGGTAACATTAACTATTAAAAACTCTCTGTGCCTTGAAACACTTTCTTCCTTTGTTTTTTGTTACTATCTTGTCTTCTCTTTCCAGAGATGTTCCTGCTGCTTCTTAGTTTGCTTTGCATGCTTATCTCTGTCCACCTAGACATTGGATGTGACTTGTTCCTAGCATTTCCTCCCCTCCCCAACTCCCTTTCTTTTTCTCTTCTGTTTATCAGAGCAGCTGTATATGCTATCCTCTCTGCTTGAAATATTCTCTCAAATCTTCACCTGGTTAGCTCCAATTAGTCTTTTAGTTCTAAATTTAATAATCATGTGTTCAGGAAAGACTTCCTTGAACTTTGATTAGTAAAATTGCTTATTATAGCTGTCATAGTATCATTAAGCTCTTCTAAACACATAGCAGTAACATGTCCATGGAGACAGAACTCATGTTGTTTTACTCACAACTTAATCCCCAGGGTCTAGTACAATCTTTGTGACATACTAGGTGCACAATAAATATTTGTGAATGAATGAATAAGTGCATTTTCATGGATATACATAACACATTATGAAAATATCCTTATTATAAATTATACATGTGGAGATAAATGAAGTTGCCTTACTTGTTGGCTGAGTTGAGACTGAAAGATAGTCAAAAAGTAAAAGGTGAGGGAAATTGGCTAAGATGGCAGAGTAAAAAAATCCTGAGCTCCCCTCCTCTCACAGGCACACCAAAATCAGAATTATTTTCAGAACAACCATAAGTGAAAAAGATTGGAACCCATCAGAAAAGATTTTCTACAACTAAAGATATACAGAAAGAACCACAACAAGATGGGTAGGTGGGGCAGAGTTGAGATATAGTCAAGTCCCATACCCTCAGGTGGCAACCCACAAACTGGAGAATAATTTCAATTCAGAGGTTCTCCCACAGAAGTGAGAGGTCCAAGCCCCACATCAGACTCCCCAGCCTGGAGATCCTGCCCTGGGAAGATGAGCCCCAAGAGCTCATCTGGCTTTGAAGGCCAGCAGGTCTTACTTTCAGGAGTCCCAGAAGGCTGTAGCGAATAGAGACTTCACTTCTGAAAGGTGCACAGAAAATCTCATATGCTCTGGGACCCGAGGCAGAAACAGTAATTTGAAAAGATTCTGGGTCAGACCTAACTGCTGATCTTAGAGAGTCTCCTGGAGAGACAAGAAGCAACTGCAGCTCACCCTGGGAACATAGACACTGGTGGCAGCCAGTTTTTGGGAGCTTGTTCTACCACATGGACACTGGTGCTAGCAAGCACCATTTTGGAATCCTCCCTCTAGCATATTAGCCCCAGTAACTAGCCCTGCCCTGGCTCAACAGCCTGTAGGCATCAGTGCTAGGACGCTTCATGCCAAACAAGTAACTGGGCATGGACACAGCTCCATCAACCAGCAGATAGGCTGCCTTAGGACTCCTGATCCCACGGCCACCCCTGGACACAGCCTTGCCCACCAGAAGGCCCAGGACCTGGCCCCAAACACCAGTGCACAAGCACTAGACCCAGGACCCCAAGGGCTCTCCAGCCAGAAACTCAGGGACCTAACTCCACCCATGAGTTGGCAGGCACCAGCCCCAGAATCCTCTGGACCCTGGCCCTGCCCTGCAGGGTGCCTGTTCTAGCCTCACGACTAGCCTACCAACCAGGGGGCAGACACCAGTGATAAGAACACAGCCCTGCAGTCTGTGGACCCAGCCCACCTACTAGCAAACCAGATCCTGGCCTTGGACCAGCTGGGCCCAGGCCCCTCCCACTAGCAGGTCAACACAAGCTTGAGAACATCCCAAACCCCACAACCAACAGTGTCAGGAATCAGACACCAGCTCTGCAAGCAGACCCCGGGACATGGGTCTGGCCACCAGTAGGCTGGCACTCACTCCAGAACCTGGTTTCAACTACCAGTGGGTGGGCAGCAGCCCTGGTGTCTCCTGGATGCTGACTGCCCACCAGTGAGCCAGCACTAGCTCTGAGGTTCCCCAGGGTTCAATAGTAAGTTAGTCTTGTGACTCAGTCCTGCCAACCAAATTTCCAAATTGGAAAGGAAGAAGTAAAACTGTCATTGCTTGTAGATGTTATGATACTATGCATAGGAAATCCTAAATACAGCTCCAGAAACACTTGTAGAGCTCATTGATGAATTCGGTAAAGTTGCAGGATACAAAATTAATACACAGAAATCTGTTGCATTTATATACACTAACAGTGAACTATCAGAAAGAAAAAGTAAAAAAAAAAAAAATCCCATTTACAATTGCATCGAAAAGAATAAAATACCTGAAAATAAACCTACCTAAGGAGGTAAAAGACCTGTACTCTGAAAACCATAAGACACTGATGAAAGAAATAGAAGATACAACAGATGGAAAGATATTCCATGTTCGTGGACTAGAAGAATTAATATTGTTAAAATGACCATACTATCCAAGGCAATCTACAGATTCAGTGCAATTCCTATCAAAACACCAATGGCATTTTCACAAAAGTAGAACAAATAATTTTAAAATTTGTATGGAAACACAGGAGACCCTGAATAGCCAAAAAATCTTGGGAAAAAATAACAGAGCTGGAAGAATCATGCTTCCTGACCACACTGTACTGCAAAGCTACAGTAATCAAAATAGTATGGTACTGGCACAGAAACAGACACATAGACCAATGGAACAGAATAGAGAGCCTGGAAGTAAACCCACATACTTATGGTCAATTAATCTAAAATAAGGAAGGCAAGAATATACAATGGATAAAAGACAATCTCTTCAATAAGTAGTACTGGGAAAACTGGACAGCCACATGTAAAAGAATGAAATTAGAATATTTTCTAATACCATATACAAAAAGAAACTCAGAATGTACTGAAGACCTAAATGTAAGAAATCATAAAACCTCTAGATGAAAACATAGTCAGGGCACTCTTTGACATAAATTGTAGCAATATTTTTTTGGATCCGTCTCCTAAAGCAAAGAAAACAAAAGAGTAGTAAACAAATGAGACCTAATTAAACTTAAAAGCTTTTGCACAGCAAAGAAAACCATTGACAAAATGAAAAGACAACCCACTGAAGTGGAGAAAATATTTGCAAATGATATGATTGATAAGGGGTTAATATCCAAAATATATAAGCAACCCATACAGCTCAGCATCAAAAAGACAAAAAACCTGATTAAAAAATGGGCAGAATAACTGAATAGACATTTTTTCCAAATAAGACATAAAGATGGCCAACACACACATGAAAAGATGCTCAACATTGCTTATCATCAGAGAAATGCAAATCAAAACTACAATAACATATGCCCTCATACCTGCCAGAATGGCTAGTATCAAAAAGAACACAAATAACAGATGTTGACAAGGATGTGGAGAAAAGGGAACCCTTATACACAGTTGGTGGAAGGTAAATTGGTGCAGCCTCTGTGGAAAACACTATGAAGGTTGCTCAAAAACCTAAAAATAGGACTACCATATGACCCAGCAATTCCATTCCTAGGTGTATAGCTGAAAAAAAAAAAAAGAAACACTAATTCAAAATGATTCGTGTACTCAATGTTCATAGCAGCATGTTTTACAATTGCCAAGATATAGAAGCAACCTAAATGTTTATCACCAGGTGAATGTATAAAGATGATGGGGTATATATAGACAATAGTATATTAATTAGCTATAAAAAAAGAATGAATTTTGCCATTTGCAACAAAATGTATGGACTTGGAGGGTATTATGCTAAGTGAAATAAGTCAGGCAGAGAAAGACAAATACTGTATGGTATCACTTATGTATGGAATTAAAAACAATAACACAAACTAGTGAATATAGCAAAAAAGAAACACACAGATATAGAGAACAAACTAGTGGTTACCAGTGGGGAGAGGGAAGGAGGAGGGACAAATAAGGATAGGGGATTAAGAGGTACAAACTACTATGTATAAACTAAATAAGCTACAAGGACATACTATCAACAAGGGAATATAGCCTATTTTTTACAATAACTATAAGTGGAGTATAACCTTTAAAAATTGTGAATTACTATGTTGTACGCCTGAAACATATAGTGTTTTACATCAACTTACCTCAGTTTAAAAAAACGAATGATGAATGTCAAATCATCAGGTTTCCAGGATGAAATGCGGGCTTTGTTCTAAGTGTTGTGGGACTTAAAAGATGCTATCACTGACACAGAACAGAACAAATATAAATGGTTAGATACTGTCACTTTAATCCATTTCAGTAATCATATGCTTTCTCTGGGTAACAAAAATATTTAATATCAAAGTCAAATATCATTTTTCTTTATCCAAACAGGCTTGTATGCACAGAAAAGATGACGTAGAGATATTGAAGAGTCTGCCACTTAACTAAATGATAACCCTCAAATATTCAGAATTCATATGTTTCTCTGATGAGAATCTGAATAATTGAATGCAGAACTGTGGGACTTATAGCATGGGTCAGTTTTATAGCCTGGGAGTCAGAAGTGATAAAATCTTAGTGCCGCATCACTAGTCATCATGTAAGTCGATTGCATTCTTATGTTCTTTCATTAACAATCATATGGCCTTTTCTTCTCTACAGACAAAATTTATTCCTTTGGGGTTAAATCACAATGCCTTTTTTTTTTTTTCTTTTGCGGTATGCGGGCCTCTCACTGTTGTGGCCTCTCCCGTTGCGGAGTACAGGCTCTGGACCCGCAGGCTCAGCGGCCGTGGCTCACGGGCCTAGCCGCTCCGCGGCATGTGGGATCTTCCTGGACCGGGGCACGAACCCGTGTCCCCTGCATCGGCAGGCGTACTCTCAACCACTGCACCACCAGGGAAGACCCACAATGCATATTTTTGACACGTATAATTTTCTGTGAAATAATACTGGGAAGATTGCAGATACTGTTAAATGAAAGTGAACATCCATGCTCAGCCCTACGTCCAGATAGTTTCCTTTGTAGATTAGATTTATAAATTCCTGGGGGAATACTTTGTGTCTGTTTTTACTAGTTATTTTAAATCTTATAACACATATTTTATTTTAATCTAAACATTGAGAAACAGTAATTTAGTGATTGTTCAAACACCTTTTTTTTCTTTCTCCCCCCACCCCCGCCCTGTTTTAAGTTTCTTGTTATAAATCATGTCTTTGTTAAATTCTTACAAGAGCATTTTGGAAACTAGAGCTATTAGGGAAAAGTCAAGTCACAGCTGGCAATCATCTGACTAAATTTATTCATGTAAAATTCCATTTTAAACAATGCAAGTTCTATCTCACTATGTCTTCCTTTTTGCATCTCCACAAATTATGTAATAACCTTGAATAAATGCTTTGGCTACTTAGATTATGGTAATGCATCTATAAACGTCCCACCTCCAGGTATTTTGTACTGAAATGGAGTGTGAAAAGCTAAGCTAATTTTTATTTTCTTTTAGCCAAAAAAAAAAGAAAGAGAAATGAAGAAATAAGAATGAAAGAAAGGAAGCAAGACAGGAAGGGAGGGAAGGAAGGAGGAAAGGAGGGGAAAAGAGTCAGAGAGAGAGAGAGATACTGGCAAATTGTGCCTGGCAAAAATTTCCAGAAGGGAGAAAATGCCTTATGCTAGAGGCCTTGCCATTGATAGATCTATGCAAAGTCTGGGATGTCATGAAGGAGCTTCTGACAGGTGCCCTTCTAGTATGTTGTGATGATGTTTGTATCATTTGTTACTCATTTCCACATAAATTATATAACAATATATAACACACCCTCTTATTAGTGATTAGCATTTCAGAAATCCTGTAAAACAAAACATGTGTTTATGTAGAGAATATTTAAATCTCTATGAGATTATTTTTGAATCCCCCGACAAAATTAAATCTTCCATGTCTAAATTCCTAAAACTTCTCATTCTCAACTCTGTAATTTTACTTAGCTTGCTCTGGACTTTCCTTTAGTTAGTCAAGTATATGTTTTACCACTCCCAAGATGTTGTTCTAGAGGAAAAGGACAGTAGTTGTTCTAAATTCCACAGGTACTGGCAGATTAGGAATCATACTCTCAGTGAATGTTTCCTGAATAAATACAAATATGACAAAACCATCAAGCATGCATTATACTCATTACTGCAGTTGAGTATGTGAAGCATTAGCTCTGAGAGTTCCTTCTCTTAAGAGGTTTAGAGTTTATTCAAGATAATACACTAAAAAAAATGATACGCTTATATTAAACCCTTGATATAGGACATATCCATAACAGGGAAAGGTCAGAGAAGGCTTTGTAGAGAAAATAGTATTGAAAATTATTATTTATTGAAGGTGGTATTGGAAGGTGTATTGTTTCTGACTGCTATTTGTAACAAATTATAACAGTGTCCTAAAACAACACAAAGTATTATCTTACATTTCTGGAGGTCATAAGTCTGAAATGAGTCTTACAGAGCTAAAATTAAGGTATTGGCCTGGCTGCATTCCCTCTGTATAGTTCAGGATAGAATCTGTTTTCTTGACTTTGCTAGCTCCTAGAGTTTGCTTGTATTCCTTGGCTTGTGTCCTTTTACTGAATCTTCAATGTGTATCACTACAACCTCTGCTTCCACCTTGGAACACTCCTGACTGCTTCATATAAGGAGTCTTCAATTATATTGGGCCCAATTGGATAATCCGGATAACCTCCCCATTTTAAGATCCTTAACTTAATTATATCTGCAAAGTCCCTTTTACCATGTAAGGTAACATGTTGAGAGATTCTGGGGATTGGGACATTAAAAACTTTGTGGAGCCATTATTATTTCTACTGTAGTGGGAAACCAGCATGAGCAAAGTTCTGGAAGAATGATAGATATAAGCATGGAGTGTATGGCTGAACAATAAAAAGATGAAAACAAAATGCAGAGTACATGTTAAGGAGTGTGGTGAATCAAATGGCTGGTAGGCAAGTATAAGTTACAAAGGGCTTTAAAATTTAAGAGAGGAGATTTAGGGTTTTTTAAAAATTTTTATTTAATATTGGAGTATAGTTGATTTACAATGTAGTGTTAGTTTCAGGTGTACAGTGAAGTGATTTAGGTATACATATACATGTATCTATTCTTCTTCAGGTTCTTTTCCCATATAGGTTATTATAGAGTATTAAGTAGAGTTGCCTGTGTTATACAGTAGGTCCTTGCTGATCAACTATTTTATATATAGTAGTGTGTATATGTTAACTCCAACCTTCTAATTTATTCCTCCCTCCCCACTTTACCCTTTGGTAACCATAGGTTTGTTTTCTATTTCTGAGTCTGTTTCTGTTTTGTAAATAAGTTCCTTTGCATCATATTTTAGATTCCACATATAAGTGATATCGTACGGTGTTTGTGTCTTTCTGACTTACTTCACTTACTTTGAGAATCTCTAGGTCCATCCACGTTGCTGCAGATGGCATTATTTCATTATTTTTTTATGGCTGAGTAGGATTCCATTGTATATATCTACAGCATCTTCTTTATCCATGCCTCTGTCGATGAACATTTAGGTTGCTTCCATGTCTTGGCTGTTGTAAATAATGCTGCAATGAACATAGGGTGGTTTCCTCTGGATATATGCACAGGAGTGGGATTGCTGGATCTAATGTTAGCTCCATTTTTAGTTTTTTAAGGAACCTCCATACTGTTCTCCATAGTGGCTGTATCAATTTACATTCCCACCAACAGTGTATGAGGTTTACATTTCCCCACACCCTCTCCAGCATTTATTGTTTGTAGACCTTTTGAAGATGGCCATTCTGACTAGTGTGAGGTGATACCTCACTGTAGTTTTGTTTTGGATTCTCTAATAATTAGCAATGTTGAGCATCTTTTCATGTGCTTTTTGGCCATCTGTATGTCTTCTTTGAAGAAATGTCTATGTAGATCTTTTGCCCATTTTTGATTGGGTTGTTTGTTTTTTTGATATTGAGCTGCATGAGGTGTTTGTATATTTTGGAGAATAATCCTTGTCAGTCACATTGCTGGCAATTTTTTTCTCCCATTCTGTAGGTTGACTGCTCATTTTGTTTATGGTTTCCTTTGCAGTGCAAA